>NC_092718.1:37241897-37451830 GCF_047496885.1 Scyliorhinus torazame
CCCTCCTCTTTCCCCCCCTCCTCTTTCCCCCCTCCTCTTTCCCCCCTCCTCTTTCCCCCCCTCCTCTTTCCCCCCCTCCTCTTTCCCCCCCTCCTCTTTCCCCCCCTCCTCTTTCCTCCCCCCTCCTCTTCCCCCCCCTCCTCTTCCCCCCCCTCCTCTTCCCCCCCCTCCTCTTCCCCCCCCCTTCTTCCCCCGCCCTTCTTTCCCCCCCCCTTCTTTCCCCCCCCTTCTTTCCCCCCCCCCCTTCTTCCCCCCCCCCTTCTTCCCCCCCCCTTCTTCCCCCCCCCTTCTTCCCCTTCCCCCCCCCTTCTTTCCCCCCCCCCCTTCTTCCTTCCCCCCCCCCTCTTCCTTCCCCCCCCCTTCTTCCTTCCCCCCCCCTTCTTCCTTCCCCCCCCCTTCTTCCTTCCCCCCCCCCCTTCTTCCCCTCCCCCACCCCCGTGTCTGCGTGGGTTTCCTCCGGGTGCTCTGGTGTCTCTCTCCTTCCCCCACCCCCCCCCGTGGGTTTCCTCTGGTTCTCTTTCTCCCCCCCCCCCCCTCTTCCCTTCCCCCCCCCTCTTCCCTTCCCCCCCCTCTTCCCTTCCCCCCCTCTTCCCTTCCCCCCCCTCTTCCCTTCCCCCCCCCTCTTCCCTTCCCCCCCTCTTCCCTTCCCCCCCCCCTCTTCCCTTCCCCCCCCCCTCTTCCCTTCCCCCCCCCCTCTTCCTGTCCCCCCCCCCTCTTCCTTCCCCCCCCTCTTCCCTTCCCCCCCCCCTCTTCCCTTCCCCCCCCCTCTTCCCTTCCCCCCCCCCTCTTCCTTCCCCCCCCCCTCTTCCCTTCCCCCCCCTCTTCCCTTCCCCCCCCGTCTTCCCTTCCCCCCCTCTTCCTTTCCCCCCCTCTTCCCTTTCCCCCCTCTTCCCTTTCCCCCCTCTTCCCTTTCCCCCCCTCTTCCCTTTCCCCCCCTCTTCCCTTTCCCCCCCTCTTCCCCTTTCCCCCCCCTCTTCCCTTTCCCCCCCCTCTTCCTTTCCCCCCCCTCTTCCTTTCCCCCCCCTCTTCCCTTCCCCCCCTCTTCCCTTTCCCCCCCCTTCCCTCCCCCCCCTCTTCCCTTCCCCCCCTCTACCCTTCCCCCCCCCCTTCCCTTCCCCCCCCTCTCCCTTCCCCCCCCTCTTCCCTCCCCCCCCCGTCTTCCCTCCCCCCCCTCTTCCCTCCCCCCCCCTCTTCCCTCCCCCCCCTCTTCCCTCCCCCCCCTCTTCCCTTTCCCCCCCTCTTCCCTTCCCCCCCCTCTTCCCTTTCCCCCCCCCTTCCCTCCCCCCGTCTTCCCTTCCCCCCCTCTACCCTTCCCCCCCCCCCTTCCCTTCCCCCCCCCTTTCCCTTCCCCCCCCCTTCCTTCCCCCCCCTCTTCCCTCCCCCCCCTCTTCCCTCCCCCCTCTTCCCTCCCCCCCTCTTCCCTCCCCCCCCTCTTCCCTCCCCCCCCTCTTCCCTCCCCCCCCCTCTTCCCTCCCCCCCCTCTTCCCTCCCCCCCCTCTTCCCTCCCCCCCCCTCGTCCCTCCCCCCCCTCTTCCCTCCCCCCCCTCTTCCCTCCCCCCCTCTTCCCTTTCCCCCCCTCTTCCCTTCCCCCCCCTCTTCCCTTCCCCCCCTCTTCCCTTCCCCCCCCTCTTCCCTTCGCCCCCTTTCTCCCCCACCTCTTCCCTTTCTCCCCCCCCTCTTCCCTTTCTCCCCCCCCTCTTCCCTTTCTCCCCCCCTCTTCCCTTTCTTCCTCCCCCCCCTCTTCCTTTCTCCCCCCCCTTCCCTTTCTCCCCCCCCTCTTCCCTTTCTCCCCCCCCTCTTCCCTTTCTCCCCCCCCTCTTCCCTTTCTCCCCCCCCTCTTCCCTTTCTCCCCCCCCTCTTCCCTTTCTCCCCCCCTCCCCTTTCTCCCCCCCTCTTCCCTTTCTCCCCCCCTCTTCCCTTTCCCCCTCTTCCCTTTCCCCCCCTTCCCTTTCTCCCCCCCTCTTCCCTTTCCCCCCTCTTCCCTTTTCCCCCCCTCCTCTTCACCCCCTCTTTCCTTTCCCCCTCCTCTTCCCCCCCCTTCCCTTCCCCCCCTTCCCTTCCCCCCCTTCCCTTCCCGCCCCTTCCCTTCCCCCCCTTCCCTTCCCCCCCTTCCCTTCCCCCCCTTCCTTCCCCCCCCCTTCCCTTCCCCCCCCCTTCCCTTCCCCCCCCTTCCCTTCCCCCCCCTTCCCTTCCCCCCCCTTCCCTTCCCCCCCCTTCCCTTCCCCCCCTTCCCTTCCCCCCCCTTCCCTTCCCCCCCCTTCCCTTCCCCCCCTTTCCCCCCCCCTTCCCTCCCCCCCCTTCCCTTCCCCCCCTTCCCTTCCCCCCCTTCCCTGTCCCCCCCCCCCTTCCCTTCCCCCCCCCCTTCCCTTCCCCCCCCCTTCCTTCCCCCCCCCTTCCCTTCCCCCCCCCCTTCCCTTCCCCCCCCCCTTCCCTTCCCCCCCCCCCTTCCCTCCCCCCCCCCCCTTCCCTCCCCCCCCCCCCTTCCCTCCCCCCCCCCCCTTCCCTCCCCCACCCCTTCCCTCCCCCACCCCTTCCCTTCCCCCCCCCTTCCCTTCCCCCCCCCCTTCCCTTCCCCCCCCCCTTCCCTTCCCCCCCCCCTTCCCTTCCCCCCCCGCTTCCCTTCCCCCCCCCTTCCCTTCCCCCCCCCCTTCCCTTCCCCCCCCCCTTCCCTTCCCCCCCCCCTTCCCTTCCCCCCCCCCCCTTCCCTTCCCCCCCCCCCTTCCCTTCCCCCCCCCTTCCCTTCCCCCCCCCTTCCCTTCCCCCCCCCTTCCCTTCCCCCCCCCCCTTCCCTTCCCCCCCCCTTCCCTTCTCCCCCCGTTCCCTTCTCCCCCTTCCCTTCTCCCCCCTTCCCTTCCCCCCCCTTCCCTTCCCCCCCCTTCCCTTCCCCCCCCTTCCCTTCCCCCCCTTCCCTTCCCCCCCCTTCCCTTCCCCCCCCTTCCCTTCCTCCCCCCTTCCCTTCCCCCCCCCCTTCCCTTCCCCCCCTTCCCTTCCCCCCAACCCCCCTCTTCCCCTCCTCTCTCACTCCCCCCCTCCTTACTTCCTCCCCCGCTCCCTCTCTCCCTCCCGCCCTCCCCGCCCCCCCTCACTCCCCCCCTCCCCACCTCCCCCCCTCCTCCCCCCCCCTACTCCCCCCCTCCCCCCCCCTCCCTCCCCCCTCCCTCCCCCTCCCTCCCCCTCCCTCCCTCCCCCCCCCTCCCTCCCTCCCCCCTCTCCCCCTCCCTCCCTCCCTCCCTCCCTCCCTCCCCCTCCTCCCTCCCTCCCTCCCCCTCCTCCCTCCCCCCTCTCCCTCCCTCCCCCCTCTCCCTCCCTCCCCCCTCTCCCTCCCTCCCCCCCTCTCCCTCCCCTCCCCCCTCTCCCTCCCCCCTCACCCTCCCCCCTCACCCTCCCCCCTCACCCTCGCCCCCTATCCCTCCCCCCTCTCCCTCCCCCCTCTCCCTCCCCCCTCTCCCTCCCCCCTCTCTCCCCTCCCCCCCTCTCTCCCTCCCCCCCTCTCTCCTCCCCCCCTCTCTCCCTCTCCCCTCCCCCTCTCCCTCCCCTCCCCCTCTCTCCCTCCCCCCTCTCTCCCTCCCCCCTCCTTCCCTCCCCCCTCTCTCCCTCCCCCCCCTTCCCTCCCCCCCCTTCCCTCCCCCCCCTTCCCTCCCCCCCCTTCCCTCCCCCCCCTTCCTCCCCCCCCTTCCCTCCCCCCCCTTCCCCTCCCCCCCCTTCCCTTCCCCCCCCCTTCCCTTCCCCCCCTTCCCTTCCCCCCCTTCCCTTCCCCCCCCTTCCCTTCTCCCCCCCCCCTTCCCTTCCCCCCCTTCCCTTCCCCCCCTTCCCTTCCCCCCCTTCCCTTCCCCCCCTTCCCTTCCCCCCCCTTCCCTCCCCCCCCTTCCCCCCCCTTCCCTTCCCCCCCCTTCCCTTCCCCCCCCTTCCCTTCCCCCCCCCTTCCTTCCCCCCCTTCCCTTCCCCCCCCTTCCCTTCCCCCCCCTTCCCTTCTCCCCCCTTCCCTTCTCCCCCCCTTCCCTTCCCCCCCCTTCCCTTCCCCCCCTTCCCTCCCCCCCTTCCCTTCCCCCCCCTTCCCTTCCCCCCCGCCCTTCCCTTCCCCCCTTCCCTTCCCCCCAACCCCCCTCTTTCCCCCTCTTCCCCTCCTCTCTCACTCCCCCCCTCCTTACCTCCTCCCCCGCTCCCTCTCTCCCTCCCCCTCCCTCCCCCCTCCCTCCCCCCCTCCCCCCCCTCCCTCCCCCCTCCCTCCCTCCCTCCCCCCTCCCTCCCCCCTCCCTCCCTCCCTCCCCCCTCCCTCCCTCCCCCTCCCTCCCTCCCCCCTCTCCCTCCCTCCCCCTCTCCCTCCCCCCTCTCTCCCTCCCCCCCCTCTCCCTCCCCCCCCCCCTCTCCCTCCCCCCCCTCTCTCTCTCCCCCCCCCCTCTCTCCCTCCCCCCCCCTCTCTCTCCCTCCCCCCTCTCTCCCTCCCCCCTCTCTCCCTCCCCCTCCCCCTCGTCTCCCTCCCCCCTCTCTCCCTCCCCCCTCTCTCCCTCCCCCTCTCTCCCTCCCCCTCTCTCTCCCTCCCCCCTCTCTCCCTCCCCCCTCTCTCCCTCCCCCCTCTCTCCCTCCCCCCTCTCTCCTCCCCCCTCTCTCCTCCCCCCTCTCTCCCTCCCCCCTCTCTCCCTCCCCCCTCTCTCCCTCCCCCCTCTCTCCTCCCCCCCTCTCTCCCTCCCCCCTCTCTCCTCCCCCCCCTCTCTCCCTCCCCCCCTCTCGTCCCTCCCCCCCTCTCTCCCTCCCCCCTCTCTCCCTCCCCCCTCTCTCCCTCCCCCCTCTCTCTCCCTCAACCCCCTCCCTCTCCCTCAACCCCCTCCCTCCCCCCCTCCCTCCCCCCCCTCCCTCCCCCCCCTCCCTCCCCCCCTCCCTCCCCCCCCTCTCTCCCCCCCCCCTCTCTCCCTCCCCCCCCTCCCTCCCCCCCCCCCTCTCTCCCTCCCCCCCCTCTCTCCCTCCCCCCTCTCTCCCTCCCCCCTCTCTCCCTCCCCCCTCTCTCCCTACCCCCCTCTCTCCCTCCCCCCCTCTCTCCCTCCCCCTCTCTCTCCCTCCCCCCTCTCTCCTCCCCCCTCTCTCCCTCCCCCCTCTCTCCCTCCCCCCTCTCTCCCTCCCCCTCTCTCCCTCCTCCCCCCTCTCTCCCTCCCCCCTCTCTCCTCCCCCTCTCTCCCTCCCCCCTCTCTCCCTCCCCCCTCTCTCCCTCCCCCCCTCTCTCCCTCCCCCCTCTCTCCCCTCCCCCCTCTCTCCCTCCCCCCTCTCTCCCTCCCCCCTCTCTCCCTCCCCCCTCTCTCCCTCCCCCCTCTCTCCCTCCCCCCTCTCTCCCTCCCCCCTCTCTCCCTCCCCCCTCTCTCCCTCCCCCCTCTCTCCCTCCCCCCTCCTCCCTCCCCCCTCTCTCCCCTCCCCCCTCTCTCCTCCCCCCCTCTCTCCCCTGCCCCCCTCTCTCCCTCCCCCCTCTCTCCCTCCCCCCTCTCTCCCTCCCCCCTCTCTCCCTCCCCCCTCTCTCCCTCCCCCTCTCTCCCTCCCCCCTCTCCTCCCCCCTCTCTCCCCCCCCTCTCTCCCTCCCCCCCTCTCTCCCTCCCCCCCTCTCTCCCTCCCCCCCCTCTCTCTCCCTCCCCCCCTCTCTCCCTCCCCCCCCTCTCTCCCTCCCCCCCCCTCTCTCCCTCCCCCCCCTCTCTCCCTCCCCCCCTCTCTCTCCCTCCCCCCCTCTCTCCTCCCCCCCTCTCGTCCCTCCCCCCCCTCTCTCCCTCCCCCCCCTCTCTCCCTCCCCCCCCTCTCTCCCTCCCCCCCCCTCTCTCTCCCCCCCTCTCTCCCTCCCCCCCCTCTCTCCCTCCCCCCCCTCTCTCCCTCCCCCCCCTCTCTCCCTCCCCCCCCTCTCTCCCTCCCCCCCCTCTCTCCCTCCCCCCCCTCTCTCCCTCCCCCCCCTCTCTCCCTCCCCCCCCTCTCTCCCTCCCCCCCCTCTCTCTCCCTCCCCCCCCTCTCTCCTCCCCCCCCTCTCTCCCTCCCCCCCCTCTCTCCCTCCCCCCCCTCTCTCCCTCCCCCCCCTCTCCCTCCCCCCCCCTCTCTCCCTCCCCCCCCCTCTCTCCCTCCCCCCCCCTCTCTCCCTCCCCCCCCCTCTCTCCCTCCCCCCCCCTCTCTCCCTCCCCCCCCCTCTCTCCCTCCCCCCCTCTCTCCCTCCCCCCCTCTCTCCCTCCCCCCCCTCTCGTCCCTCCCTCCCCCCCCCTCTCTCCCTCCCCCCCCCTCTCCCTCCCCCCCTCTCTCCCTCCCCCCCCTCTCTCCCTCCCCCCCCCTCTCTCCCTCCCCCCCCCTCTCTCCCTCCCCCCCCCTCTCTCCCTCCCCCCCCTCTCTCCCTCCCCCCCCTCTCTCCCTCCCCCCCCCTCTCCCTCCCCCCCCCTCTCCCTCCCCCCCCCTCTCCCTCCCCCCCCTCTCCCTCCCCCCTCTCTCCCTCCCCCCCTCTCTCCCTCCCCCCTCTCCCTCCCCCTCTCTCCCTCCCCCTCGTCTCCTCCCCCTCTCCTTCCCCCCCCTCTCCCTCCCCCCCTCTCCCTCCCCCCCCCTCTCCCTCCCCCCTCCCCCCTCCCCGCCTCCCTTCCCCTCCCCGCCCTCCCTTCCCCTCCCCGCCTCCCTTCCCCTCCCCGCCTCCCTTCCCCTCCCCTCCCCTCCCCGCCTCCCTTCCCCTCCCCGCCTCCCTTCCCCTCCCGCCTCCCTTCCCCTCCCAGCCTCCCTTCCCCTCCCCGCCTCCCTCCCCCCTCTCCCTCCCCCCCTCTCCCTCCCCCCCTCTCCCTCCCTCCCCCCCCTCTCCTCCCCCCCCCTTTCCCTCCCCCTCTCTCCCTCCCCCTCTCTCCCTCCCCCTCTCTCCCTCTCCCCCTCTCTCCCTCCCCCTCTCTCCCTCCCCCTCTCTCCCTCCCCCTCTCTCCCTCCCCCTCTCTCCCTCCCCCCTCTCTCTCCCTCCCCCCTCTCTCCCTCCCCCCTCTCTCCCTCCCCCCCTCTCTCCCTCCCCCCCTCTCTCCCTCCCCCCCTCTCTCCCTCCCCCCCTCTCTCCCTCCCCCTCTCTCCCTCCCCCTCCCCCCCTCTCTCCCTCCCCCTCGCCCCCTCTCTTCCCTCCCCCTCTCTCCCTCCCCCCTCTCTCCTCCCCCTCTCTCCCTCCCCCTCTCTCCTCCCCCTCTCTCCCTCCCCCTCTCTCCCTCCCCCCTCTCTCCCCCCCCTCTCTCCCTCCCCCTCTCTCTCCCTCCCCCTCTCTCCCCCCCCCCTCTCTCCCCCCCCCTCTCTCCCTCCCCCCTCTCTCCCCCCCTCTCCCTCCCCCCCTCCTCCCTCCCCCCCCTCTCCTTCCCCCCCCCCTCTCCTTCCCCCCCCTCTCCTTCCCCCCCTCTCCTTCCCCCCCCTCTCCTTCCCCCCCTCTCCCTCCCCCCCTCTCCCTCCCCCCCTCTCCCTCCCCCCCTCTCCCTCCCCCCCTCTCCCTCCCCCCCTCTCCCTCCCCCCCTCTCCCTCCCCGCCTCCCTTCCCCTCCCCGCCTCCCTTCCCCTCCCCGCCTCCCTTCCCCTCCCCGCCTCCCTTCGCCTCCCTTCCCCTCCCCGCCTCCCTTCCCCTCCCCGCCTCCCTTCCCCTCCCCGCCTCCCTTCCCCTCCCAGCCTCCCTTCCCCTCCCCGCCTCCCTTCCCCCCTCCCTTCCCCCCCCTCCCTCCCTTCCCCCCTCCCTTCCCCCCCCTCCCTTCCCCCCCCCCTTTCCCCCCTCCCTTTCCCCCCCCTCCCTTTCCCCCCTCCCTTTTCCCCCCCTCCCTTTTCCCCCCCCTCCCTTTTCCCCCCCTCCCTTTTCCCCCCTCCCTTTTCCCCCCTCCCTTTTCCCCCCTCCCTTTTCCCCCCTCCCTTTTCCCCCCTCCCTTTCCCCCCCCTCCCTTTCCCCCCTCCCTTTCCCCCCCTCCCTTTCCCCCCCTCCCCTTCCCCCCCCCTTTTCCCCCCCTCCCTTTTCCCCCCCCTCCCTTTTCCCCCCTCCCTTTTCCCCCCCTCCCTTTTTCCCCCCCCTCCCTTTTCCCCCCCCTCCCTTTTCCCCCCCCTCCCTTTTCCCCCCCCCTCCCTTTTCCCCCCCCCTCCCTTTTCCCCCCCCTCCCTTTTCCCTCCCTTCCCCCCCTCCCTTCCCCCCCTCCCTTTCCCCCCCCCTTTCCCCCCCTCCCTTTCCCCCCTCCCTTTCCCCCCTCCCTTCCCCCCCTCCCTTTTCCCCCCCCTCCCTTTTCCCCCCCTCCCTTTTCCCCCCCTCCCTTTTCCCCCCCCTCCCTTTTCCCCCCCCTCCCTTTTCCCCCCCCTCCCTTTTCCCCCCCCTCCCTTTTCCCCCCCCTCCCTTTCCCCCCCTCCCTTTTCCCCCCCTCCCTTTTCCCCCCCTCCCTTTTCCCCCCCTCCCTTTTCCCCCCCCTCCCTTTTCCCCCCTCCCTTTTCCCCCCTCCCTTTTCCCCCCCTCCCTTTTCCCCCCCCTCCCTTTCCCCCCCCCCTCCCTTTCCCCCCCCCTCCCTTTCCCCCCCCCCTCCCTTTCCCCCCCCCCTCCCTTTCCCCCCCCCTCCCTTTCCCCCCCCCCTCCCTTTCCCCCCCCCCCTCCCTTTCCCCCCCCCTCCCTTTCCCCCCCCCTCCCTTTCCCCCCCCCCTCCCTTTCCCCCCCCCCTCCCTTTCCCCCCCCCTCCCTTTCCCCCCTCCTCCCTTTTCCCCCTGTAATGCGCAAGGTTACAGGGATAGGGCGGGGAGTGGGCCTAGGTGGAGTGCTCTTTCGGAGAGTTGGTGCAGACTTGAATGGCCAACTGGCCTCCTGCACTGTAGGAGTTATATGGAAGTTGAAAATTATACATCTCTAATCTACTGGGTCCTCTCTAGATATTTGAGGAAGCTTTATGGAAATGACCGGTATTGATTAAATGAAAAACAGGATAGTAAACCTTGCATATCAAAATGCTTAATTACATGCCTACAGTTCTAATTGAACAAAATGTGATTATAGTACATTTGGATTCAAATTTAACTTCCACTTGATGAACAAGGTTCAAATGTAAAAACTAGAATTCTGGCAAAAAAGCTTTAATATTTAGATATTAGACTAGTTTTACTTAAAACTATAACTCAAATTTTGTGGATGGTTACATCTGTTTTAATTTAGTGCACTCTGGCTGACTTTTACTTCAAGCTAAAAGCAGATATGGTCTTTTAAATTAGCTTCAAAGTCATAATTGAGATTGGGATATCTACCAAAAAATAAATTTGAGAGTACATTCCTTCCATTTTGATGAATTTACTTGAGTAGTCCTGCTAATGAACATGGGGGAAATATATAGTTTAATTACAGTAATTTAGAAGTGAAGATAAATTGGTGTTTTTTGGTATAGTGCGTTGATTTGCAATGTAAATCACTTGTATTGGGCTGAACCCTGTGTCCTGGTTTGACTGTCTTGATAAAAGTTCATTCTAACTCGTGTCTAATGTATTTTATTCTGAAAGCTTAAAGTTGTGCTAACATAAGTTCCCTGATCAATGAACTAAATAAATTGCATGAAGGAATACTGGGTTCAGTTACTGTTCAAGAGTTTAAACTTTAGTTATCAGCAAAAAAAATTTTTTTTAATTAATTGACTTATGGGATGTGGGTGTTGCTGGTTCGGCCAACATTTATTGCCCATCCCTAGTTGCCATTCAGAAGGTGATGGTGAGTTGCCTTCTTGAACTGTTGCAGTCCCTGAAGCGTAAATACGCCCACAATGCTCTTAGGGAGGGGGTTTCAGGATTTTAACCCAGCGACAGTGAAGGAACGGCGATAGATTTTCAAGTCGGGATGGTGAGTGACTTGGAGGGGAACCTCCGTGGTGGGGTTCCCAGGGATCTGCTGCTCTTGTCCTTCTAGATGGTAGTGGTCGTGGGTTTGGAAGGTGCTGCCTAAGGAATCTAGGCGAGTTCCTGCAGTGCATCTTGTGGAGGGTACACCCGGTTGCCACTGTCCCTCGGTGGTAAAAGGATTGAATGTTTGTGTAAGGGGTAGCAATCAAGCGGGCTGCTTTGTCCTGGATGGTGTCAAGCTTCATGAGTGCTGTTGGAGCTGTACTAATCCAGGTAAGTGGAGAGTATTTCATTACGCTCCTGACTTGTGCCTTGTAGATAGTGGACAGGCTTTGGGGGAATCAGGAGGTGAGTTACTCGTAGGATTCCCAGTCTTTGACCTGCTCTGGTAGCCACAGTATTAATACAGCTAGTCCAGTTCAGTTTCTGATCAATGGTAACCACCAGGATGTTGATTGTGCACAGTAACTCCAGATATCATCAAACTCTGGTTAATTTATATTTTCTGCACCCATAATTAATTCTGCTAATACGTTCTTAAACGACTGTAACATGTGAAACATGGATTATTCTTCATGCATTTCATTTGGGAATAATGGCCTTGCTTACATCATTGCTTAGGCAAACTGCAAACATTATAAATGGGGTACACTATTAATATTACCGACTATCAGGATCTGCTCCTAGTACAAAAAAAAAATTCTGAAGAAGAAAAATTCTAGTATGCTGTTTTTTCAGTGCCTATCAAAATAATGACATCACTGAATTTGAGAAGATTCTGAAAACCAATCACAGTAACATCATGGATGACCCCTTCATAAGGGAACACATAGAAGGTATGGTTCAAATATATATGTAACATGTTAAGCAAAGTGTTTGTATGCATGTATTTGAAAAGTCTAATCTGTTTGTGAACATTACTTTTTCAAAGTATGTATGTTGCAAGAACTGGTATGGCATATTACAGCAAAAAACTTTAATGTACCGAGGCAATTTCTGAAAACAAGAGCACACCCTTTAGCGTCCTACAGTGTAGTACACTTATGAAATATGTCTCAGTGTTTCATTGATATTCTTCCCAGCAATTTATTAGATATATTTTGTACACATGCAGTTTATAGTAATGTAACTGTTCAATTCTAGTGCTGATCAAATAGCAAAGATTGGGACTTCATCCCTTAATAATGCATAGAGGTACTGTAAAAGTACAGTAAATAAATACTTCTTCTGCTATTTCTCACACACTGGAGGACCATGACCAAGCTGGATTAGTTCTGTAGAAATCATTTAATGAACTTTCTTTTTAAAATGTGAATCATGTGGGCAGCGCAGTGGTCAGCATTGCTGTCTCACGGCGCCGAGGTCCCAGGTTCGATCCCGGCTCTGGGTCACTGTCCGTGTGGAGTTTGCACATTCTCCCCATGTCTGCATGTGTTTCGCCCCCACAACCCAAAGATGTGCAGGATAAGTAGATTGGCCATGCTAAATTGCCCTTAATTGGAAAAAATGAATTGGGTACGCTAAATTTATTTTTTTAAATGTGAATCATGACATCACAATGGGAGACTAACACAAGTTCAGAAAATTTTGCAGATACAAAGTTCACATATTCTCCCACTTCTCCCTTCCCACAATATAGCCCAACATTCCTAATCTTTTCAAAAACTTGTGCCTCATGGTATCACGATTCTTTGACTTTTACGGTTGAGGCCCTCCAACTTTTTTTTTTTTTAGGGCTGCATAATCATAGCTTTTAGTCATTTCTTTCTTTTACATCTAACATATATAAGTTGTTTTGAATACCTTTTCAAATCACATCTTTCAGGATGAGTTGAATTGAATCTGTTTAAACTTAAGGACATTCAGATAAGTTAATATGATTTTTACGCCCAAAAGGTAAGCAAATGGCAACTTGCATTTGTAGTGTTTTTTAACATGGAAAATATCCCAAAATGTTTACCAGTAGCAGTATCAGACAAGTTGCACTGAGCCAAAGAAGGAGTTATTAAAAAGGGTGGACAAGCAAACATCAGGGTAGTCAACTCTGGAGGTCAAAAAAAAGATAGCCTTGCATTTATATAGCATCTTTCACAACCACTGAATGTTTCAAAATACTTTAGTCAATTGAGTATTTGAAGTGTACTCACTTTTGTATTTGTGCACAGCAAGCTCCCACAAACAGCAATGTGATAATGACCAAATAATCTGTATTTGTGAGTTTGATTGATGGATGACTATTGGCTAGGAGAAATCGTGTTTTGGAATCTTTTGTATCCACCCAAGGGAGCTGAAAGATGGCATCTCTGGCAGTGCAGCACTCCTTTAGTCATACTGGGGCAAGTCTTTATTTTTGAACTTGTTTCCCAGAATGGGGGTGAACTCGGAACCTTCTGTAGACATGCACGAGGATTTCAGCAGCAGATAGGCAGAGGCAAGCTATGTTACAAAAGCGGAATGCGTTTTTGTGATGGTTAGGGTATTGGGTTGACCGCATTGCTAAGGGGCAAAAAGGGCACTGGATATGTGAAAAGTCTCACTGAATTTGAGACATTGACCAAGGAGGGAATTGGAACTGATAGTGAGGGAAGAGTTTGGAGTGTGGTGTGGCGATGAAGACAATGTTTCAGTCATCCCATATTTAACTGTAAAAACTTGAGATTAATCAGGCACTGGATGTCAAAAACGTAGTCTGATTTTAAAAAGGGCAATGGAAAGGTTGAAAGGTGTTGGAGAGTAAAGCAGGTGTCATCAGTGTACACGTTGAAGCTGGATCATGTCACTGTGGGCTGCATGAAGGTGAGAAAGAGTAAGATGGGGTGTAGGCAAAGATTGATCCTTGGTTGTCTCCATAGGTAACAATGCAGGGCTATTAGCTTGTATTGTTCTGGTGATGCTTTGGACAGGTTTAAGTGGGATAACCACAGGTAGACCCACTGGGCTGGGCAATGGAGTAAAATATGATTGACCTTGCCAGAGGTTCATAGAGGTCAAGGACAAGGATAAATAATACACCTGTCTAGGAGAATTCAGTTTGTAATTTTGATCAGGGCCATTGTAGTGCTTATGGCAGGGTGGGAGCTGTGCTGCTGTGTACATACGCCAAATGGACTGCATGGTTCAACACGGCAGTTCACTACCACTTTCTTGAGAGCAAATAGGGATGGACAACAAATGCTGGCGTTGCCAGCAGTGCCCACATCCCACGAAGAAATGAAATAAAAATCTGATTGAAGAGAAATGTGGAGTTGCACGAAAGATGGAAATGGATTTGAGAAGTAACAACAGATTCAGGGACGGCACAGTGGTTAGCAATGCTGCCTTACCGGGTTCAATTCCAACCTTTGGTGACTGGAGTTTGCACGTTCTCCCCGTGTTTGCGTGGGTTTCCTCAGGGTGCTCCAGTTTCCTCCCACAGTCCAAAGATGTACAGGTTAGATGGATTGGCTATGATCAATGCACGGGATTACGGATTACAGGGATAAGATGGGTCGGTGGGGTGCTCTTTTGGAGGGCTGGTACAGACTCAATGGACCAAATGGCTACCTGCACTGTAGGGATTCTATGATCTAATTCTGAAGTGGAAAAGGAGGTTGGAAATGGGATTATGATTTTAAAGGTCAGAGGCGAAGGGGGGAGGGGGGCCTTGATGGAAGCTTTGAAAGGGAGGAAGACAGTTCTTGAGCAGAGGGAATCATTTACAATGTTAGCCTGATTGTGGGCCAAAAAGGGGGGAGTTAGGTAGGCAACGATTTATCAAGATCTGGGCCAGTAGCAGAAAGCGTGTCTTGTCGACAAGGTAAACTCCAGAACATCGGGATTAATAGAGATAGTCTAGGGAACAACAGTAGTTCAGGGTTAGGTTGGGATTAAACATGCAGGTTGTTTTTATTCGTCAGCAAGGAGAGGGAGTACTGAGCGAGGGGCAGTGGAACAGGTGTTCTTAATATTGCAGACAAAGAGCTCCACGCACATACTTTTGGAGTGCACAACACTGAAAGATCTAGGGAAATGGTTGGTACTACGGTTACTTTTACTTTAGAAAATATGTAATAAGAGGTTTTGGCAGAGAAAAGCAACAGTGGTTACTGTGATCCTCACAGATCTGATGATGCATGAGTAAACTAATTATTAGCCAGCTGTACTTAAGTTTGTATCCCATGATAGAGTTCTACGTGTTTCCTGGAGTTTCAAGCAGAAATGGGTGGATCTCTCGTTCAGAGGTTGTTATAGGCACACATCTAAAAAGATGTTTCCATCAGTGTCCATCATTCTTCGATCACATTTGAGTGACACATTTTGAAATGAAATGAAAAACGCTTATTGTCACAAGTAGGCTTCAAATGAAGTTACTGTGAAAAGCCCCTAGTCGCCACATTCCAGCGCCTGTTCGGGGAGGCTGTTACGGGAATCGAACCATGCTGCTGGCCTGCCTTGGTCTGCTTTCAAAGCCAGCGATTTAGCCCTGTGTTTGGAAGGAAATGTTTCCGATGAAAGTCATTTAGAAAATGGGAGCAGGCGTAGGCCATCTGGCCCTTTGAGCCTTCACCGCCATTCGTTATGAGCACTGCTAAAGATCCAACTTAGTAACCTGTTCCTGCTTTCCCCCTTTCCTTTGATACTTTTAACCCCAAGAACTATATTTAACTCCTTGAAAACCTACAATATTTTGGCCTCAACTGCCTTCTATGGCAGCAAATTCCACAGGCTCACCACTTTCTGGGTGAAGAAATTTCTCCTCCAAATCATAGAAGCCCTACAGTGCAGAAGGAAGCTATTCAGCCCATCGAGTATGCACCTACTCTCCGAAAGAGCATCCTACCTAAGCCCACTCCCCCGCCCTATCGCTGTAACTCCATCTAACCTTTGGACACTAAGGGGCAATCTAGCATGGCCAATCCACCTAACCTGCACATCTTTGGACTGTGGGAAGAAACCGGAGCATCTGGAAGAAACCCACGTTGACACAAGGAGAATTCTCGTATGTAGATACATAGAAGATAGGAGCAGGCGGAGGCCTTTTGGCCCTTCGAGCCTGCTCCGCCTTTCATCACGATCATGGCTGATCATCCAACTCAATAGCCTAATCCTGCTTTCTCCCCATAGCCTTTGATCCCATTCTCCTCCAGTGCTATATCCAGCCACCCCTTGAATATATTCAAAGTTTTAGCACCAACTACTTCCTGTGGTAATGAATTCCACAGGCTCACCACTCTTTGTGTGAAGAAATGTCTCCTTATCTCTGTCCGAAATGGTTTACCCTGAATCTTCAGACTGACCCCTGGTTCTGGACACACCCATCATTGGTAACATCTTCCCTGTATCTACCCTGTCTAGTCCAGTTAGAATTTTATAAGTCTCTATGAGATCACCCCACATTCTTCTGAACTCCAGCGAGATCAATCCCAATCTACTCAATCTCTCCTCATATGACAGTCCCCGGATCCCTGGAATCAGTCTGGTAAACCTTCTCTGCACCCCCTCGAGAACATCCTTCCTCCGAGAAGGAGATCAAAACTGCACACAACACTCCAAGTGTGGCCTCACCAAGGCCCTGTACAATTGCAGCAACACATCCCTGCTTCTATACTCAAAATCTCTCGCAATGAAGGCCAACATACCATTAGCCTTCTTTACCGCCTGCTGCACCTGCATGCTTACCTTCAGCGATATGGTGCACAAGGACACCCAAGTCCCGCTGCATACTCCACTCTCCTAATTTACAACCATTCAGGTAGTAATCTGCCTTCCTGTTTTTGCTTCCAAAGTGAATAACCTCACACTTATCCAAATTATACTGCATCTGCCATTGATTTGCCCACTCGCCCAACCTGTCCAGATCTTGCCGTAGGATCTGCATCCTCGTCACAATTTACCCTCCCACCTAATTTGATATCATCTGCAAACTTTGAGATGTTACATTTTGTTCCCTCATTCAAATCATTTATATATATATATATATATATATATTGTGAATAGCTGGGGTCTCAGCACCGATCCCTGTGGTACCCCACTAGTTACTGCCTGCCAATTTGAAAAGGACCCATTAATCCCTACTCTTTGTTTCCTCTCTGCCAATGTTTTCTATCCACCTCAATATCCACCTCAATCCCACGCGCTTTAATTTTGCACAATAATCTCTTATGTGTCTTTGTCAAAACGCCTTCTGAAAGTCCAAATATACCACATCGACTGGCTCCCCCTTGTCAACTGTACTGGTCACCTCTTCAAAGAATTCCAACAGATTTGTCAAGCATGATTTTCCCTTCATAAATCCATGCTGACTCTGACTGATCCTGCCACTGCTTTCTAAATGTTCTGCTATAAAGTCCTTGATAATGGATTCAAGCATTTTCCCCACTACCGATGTTAGGCTTACTGGTCTATAATTCCCTGCTTTCTCTCTACCTCCCTTTTTGAATATTTGAATATCAGTCCTAAATGGTTTACCCCGTATCCTTAGTCTTGGACACCGAGTCCTGGAGTCCCCCGCCATCAGCAAATCCCCCACCATCAGCAACATCCTTCCTGCATCTACCCTGTCTAGTCCTGTTAGAATTTTGTAGGTTTCTATGAAATCTCAACTCCCCCACCACCACCGCCACACTTATTCTTCTAAACTCTAGTGAATATAATCCTGACTGACTCAATCACTCCTCAAAACGTCAATCCTGCCATCCCAGGAATCAGTCGTGTAAATATCAAGAAACCATTCATCACTATGCTGAAAAGTTGAAGATGATTTTTACGGCACCTGGACTGGTTTCCACGTCATGTCCAAATGAACAGAGCTTAACCACTGTTCTTGTTGTTACAGCAGGAATTGAGTACCCAGACACCTGGGAAATAAACTGGAGTGTGCACATCTTGAGCAACTTGTGTTTCATTATTCTGTGCTTTTAAATTTAAGCTTTTCTAACTCTCCTATAGCTGAATCGGTTTATGTGCTGGTTTATGGAACTGAACCACATAGGATGAGATATTTCAATGTTTTGTCCTAGTTTTACTCAGTCAGATCAGTAATACAGATGTGCAATATCAGAGGACTAAAAGCAGAAAATGCTGAAAATACAGGTTGTCAGTCTGAATTGTTGACCCTATGTTCCCGTTTCCACAGATGTTCAATGTTTCCAGCATTTTCTGTTTATTTTTAAAATTTCCAAATTTATGGTTTATTTTATTGTTCAATATCCCACAGCTAGAAAGGGGTGAATTGTAGTTCTTCTGATTGGTGCACCATATAATTATTGAATTTCACATATACACACAATTTTAGTTCCCTTATTGCACTGCACGTGCTCACTTTGTGCTGTATCTGCTCACTATTTGTCCAGCTACCTCAAAAACCTAGGTCTTACTTTTGTACTGAAATTCATAGATTTCATAGAATTTCCAGTGCAGAAGGAAGCCATTTGGCCCATCGAGTCTGCACCGGCCCTTACAAAAAGCACCCTACTCAAGCCCATGTATCTACCCTATCCCAGTAAGCCCCACTTAACCTTTTTCTACTAAGGGCAATTTAGCATGGCCAATCCACCTAACCCGCACATCTTTGGACTGGGGGAGGAAACCGGAACACCCGGAGGAAACCCACGTATACACGGGGAGAACGTGCAGACTCCGCACAGACAGTGACCCAAGCTGGGAATCGAACCTGGGACCCTGGAGCTGTGAAGCAACTGTGCTGACCACTATGCTACCATGCTGCCCCTCTTATCCGTGTGGAAAACAGACTAAATATGTATTGTACAGAACAAAGTTCTTTGATAAAATAGTCATTTTGTAAGCTACAGTAAATTATAAAGCTGTACAATGTAACATGAAATTCAGAAGCCAATGTCCAATAGCCTGTTTACTGTTGATAGTGAGGTCATACTGCCCAAACAAGTGCAATTACTTTTGTGTGTATTCTTTGTTCTAAAAGTTAGGACATTTTGTGATAATGGATTCTTTTTTTTCATAGAGCTACTGAGGAATATCAGAACTCAAGTCCTGATAAAATTAATAAAGCCTTACACTAGGATACATATACCATTTATTTCAAAGGTGAGATCACATTTTACTGTCAACGTTAACTTTACTTCATTTTCGTTTGAAACAGAAGTCTAGGTTGAATACCTTCTGATTTGGTGCTCAGTCATCTATATTTCAGCCTTTGAATTAATTATCTCTGGTCATGGGTATTAGACCAATGTAATTTTTTACCAAGCCAATTTAAAATAAATTAGTGCTAACCAAATGTAAAACGTTTTTATAGAGATTGGAAATTTGACATCGGATTTTGTGGTTGCTATAGAGTATAAATACTGAATAATTGGCAAACTGGGCAATTGAATGATGGAAAAGAGACAACAAAGATCACCTAGACGGTGTTGGCTGATCATGTCATGAAGCAGTGGAAAGTATTTGGATCATCTCTTATTCTAATCGTCGAGCAGCTTTGGAAGAGGGTGTTGAAAATGTTTGCATGTTGTCTGAAAGGAAGCACATGAGGCTATTAATAGGATGAAATGAGTTGAATTAGAATCTAATCCATGCTATCTTTATTTCCCCATTTGATTCTTTACACTTTTAACAATCGTCTCCATTTAATTCTGCAGTCCTTTCCAAATGGTCCACGCATAAATCAAACTTCGATTGATCAGCAAGTCAAACATTGACATCCAATTAATTTTCATAGGGAAGTGTAAAACTTTCTGTATTCTCTTATTTATTTTTATTAATCTTGTTTTTCCCCCCCACCCAGGAGTTGAACATAGATGTAGCTGATGTAGAAAGCTTGTTGGTGCAGTGCATATTGGACAAGTATGTTCTATTTTTGTAAAAATAAAAGACTTGCATCTCTGTCGTGCTTTTAACTATCTCTAGACGTGTAGTTACTGTTGTAATGCGGCAGCTAATTTGTGCTCCCAAGCCCTGAAAACAGCAACCAGATGTACTGCTTTCTGTGATGTTTGTTTATTGAGGGATAAATACAGCCATGACTCCAGGGAGAACTCCCCTCCTTGACTTCGAAATGGTGCCTCAGAATTGTTACATCGACCTTAGCAGGCTGTTAAAGCTTTACTTAATGCTTCATCCAAAAAATGGTATCTCTGACAGTGCAGTGCTCAAGCCCTGGAGTCTGAAGTGGCACTTGAACTCAGAATCTTGTGCTTCAGAGGCAAACATGCTCCCAACTGAGCTATAGCTGATACTCAAGATAACTTCCTGGCTCCCCAACATCGGATTTAAGGGGATACCCTAAAGATGCACTGGGGATTCCCTCTCTTAAGGTCCCAGGTAAGGGTTTACATGGCAATTTTTCAGAAGTGTCAACTTCCCCGAGACAGTTGCATTGGGAACCATCCGACAAAGCGAGCTAACTTTGTATGGTTCAGCCAGCGTTAACACGATTGGTTACTCTGAAAGAGTTACGAGAAATAAAAGGACTTCTAACTTCAGCGCAACCATCTTAAAGACTCAGACCACTCCCCACACGGGATTCCCCCCACCCTCCTGAGCCCCCAGGGGACTTTGATTCGGCTAGACATCCCCTTGATTCAATCCAACCCTCCGCCCACTAAACCCATCCACTTACCTTTTCCCTGGCCTGAGTCAGGAAGGTTGGGTGAGACAGGCATGGTGTGGGTAGGTGGATATGGAGTGGCAAAGATGTTATCCAGCAATGTCCGTTTTCTTGAGGTGCCGCACAAGACTGCTATAGACTATTGGTTACAAATAATAAGAACGTAATAATATTTCTCTGTTTTCAAATTAGTAACATTTTATTTACACCTATTGATTGCCTGGAAGTTCACAGAAGGCAGAGCTGTAGTGGTATTGTCACTGGACTAGTAACCGAGAAACCCAGGGCTTAATGTCCTGGGGATCCAGGTTCAAGTCCCACCATGGCAGATGGTGAAATTTGAATTCAATAAATGATGATCATGAAACCATTGTTTCGATTGTTGTAAAAACCTGCTGGTTTGCTCTTGTCCTTTTGGGGAAAGACAACTGCCATCCTCGCCTAGTCTGGCCTACATGTGACTCCAGGTCCACAGCAATGTAGTTGATTCTTAAATGCCCTCTCAAATGGCCTAGCAAGCCACTCAGTTCAAGGGCAATTAGCGATGGACATTAAATGCTTACCCAGGCTGCAACATCCAAATCCCATGAATTTTTTTTTCTTTTAATAAACTTAGAGTGCCCAATTCATTTTTTTCCCAATTAAGGGGCAATTTAGCCTGGCCAATCCACCTACCCTGCACATCTTTGGGTTGAGTTTGGGAGTGAGACCCACGCCGACACTAGGAGAATGTGCAAACTCCACATGGACAGTGACCCAGGGCCGAGATCAAACCCAGGTCCTCGACACCGTGAGACAGCTGTGCTAACCACTGTATCCTGTGAATGAATAGAAAATGTCAATCTATGCCTATTCCATTTAATTTATTAACTTGAACACTAACATGCTTCATAATATAGTTATCATTAAAATGTCACCAGTATTTTAACAATGTTCAATTCAATCTACTGAAAAATGTTTCATTTTGTTTCCAGTACTATTCATGGTCGGATTGATCAAGTCAACCAATTGCTGGAATTGGATCATCAGAAAAGAGGCGGGGCTCGATATACTGCATTAGATAAATGGACCAATCAGCTTAATACACTCAACCAAGCTGTTGTCAGCAAATTGGCTTGATGCAATTTAGGCTTCTGCAATAATACAATAAGGAAAAGATGCAGTGATGTAAACCTTAAAAACTGAGAATGGCTGAACTGCTGTTGGTTGGCCCTGAAAACTACCAGAGCTATGGCAGAAGTGCTTTTTGATCAACTGGTTTGTGTTTTGTTGCTGCATTTGTCCCAAGACACAGCTTTAATCTGAAGAAAACCAAACTGCTACAGGATTTGTGGTGTATTAACAATGTGCCCTCCATCACAAGGGAAATGACAGAGAGCTGTTTGTGTCAAAATTTTAAACAGTTTCTTCTCTTTGGTGATACCTAAATATTTTAGCAGGAGAGAGCCTCTAACTGAAATGTTAAACAAGACCTGCAATAATTTAAAATGTGTACCAGTTTTTGGAGATACATTCTTTCATGTACGATTTGGCATGATTGCATCATTCTGCAAAATGTTTTGTCAACTTCCAAATTATGTGGCCCATGAGTTCGCTGTACCTGCAGTGTAGAAAAACTTTTTAGACAGGAACCTTCTTCTGTGGCACACTGTCACATTAGGTTTGAAGCAGCAAAATAAAATGCAGCTCAAATTGGAAATGCTGTAATTTTGGAGTGCTTCCATTTGTTTCTTTTTCATTCTCCACAATTCAAATGAAAAGCATACACATGTTCCATTTCTTTGGCCCCGGTAGATCTGCTGCACATGCTTTCAAATATAGTGTTAATTCAGGAATTCAATTGGCTTCTCAAAGTTTACATTTTATGATGCGTTTCAATGTAATACGTTAACTAGCCTAGTACACAGAACTGAAAGCACATCATTTGATAGTTTAATGCGGGACGTGTGGGTGTTGTGTGCCATAGTACAAGTTCAATCTTTGCAAAGCTTTAATTGGCTGAAGCTTATTTAACTGCAATTATTCTTAATGGTGCTGCCTGTGTGAATAGTCAAAATACAGCACTTTGATTTTGGAATTGGAGTATGGCTTTGTTTTTTTTTTTAAAAATATGTCTTATTATTGATGAAATAGAAAAAATAAACTAGTTGACACAAGCTTCCACAACCCAACATGTTGTTACCCCTGAATTTAATGGCCGAACCTTGAATTATTCTGTTTCCTAGTTAACATTGTTGCCTGTGTTTGTCAGTTTAAAAATTATTCTGATTAATCTTAATGTGCCCATTTGTTCCTTGATTGTGTCCTGCACGAATAATTACCATTTTATATTCACATTTGAGGTTTTCATTTTTCTTTTCTTTTTCCCTGAACATTTCACTCTTTTCATTGCATGCTTTGGCCTATTTAAAATTTAGGGTCCTTTTCAAAAGCAAAGTTTTAATTCTAATGTTGAACAGTGCTAAGCATGATGTATGCTGCTGTTAATTTTATTTATGCAATTGGCATTCCTGTTTTGATGATTTGACGGAAGATAAATGTACATGATTATAAATTCAGATAGTTTATATATGATGTAGTAAAGTTACAAATGAATTTATTATACTTAATGTATTTCGGAACATGCTTGAAAGTAAACTTTCTATAAAGACAGCAGAGTACTAATCTGCAGCTATCTAAACATTTCAGATGTAGATCACTACATTTATATTTTGTATTTAAAAGTTTTAATTTATAGTTTGCAACAAGAAGTAATATGCCCAAGCTGAAAGTTTTTCTAGTCTTTTCAGCAACATTAAAATTTATAATTTTATATTGAATGTTTAACTTTGTATTAATATTCCAGCTAAGTAACTTTTTTTACACAAAGCGCAAAGTATGCGGTGGACTTAACCATGAAAAATTGAATTCAATCTCCCACAATTTTTAATTTGTTTTAAACTTTCACTTCCATTAAATCAAAGCTACTAAAATGGATTTGGTACTTTTTTTTGCCTTTTGCAAGTTTTGCTTATTTTTAGGTGAGAGCTGCCATCTAGGAATATAAGCAGAACTTGCAAAAGAGTAAGTTGCAGCATCTGGTATCTTTGAAGTAGGAATGATGGGCCTACAGTAAAGAACCTCCAAAGCTGGAAAAGATCAGCCAACCTATCAACTATTCCAGAAGGAAGACTGAAACGTTTGATCCTGCCTTCAGCTCAGCCCCCAACTGTCTCAGAACAGAGCTTATGATTTCATGGACAAGTTTTGAGTAAAAAGCTTCAAGACCTACACCTGATGATCTTGCTCCACAACTTGACAGGCCAACAGATGTGATTAGTCTAGAACTATACATAAATCCAGACTTTTTAGTATAAAAGTGTAACGTTTGTCTTGGCGTAGCCTTACTTTTTGATAGTTCACCGTTCTCTGTTCAGAGAAATGAGCAGAAAAAATATGGGTTTCTGTATGTGGCTTTTTGAGAAACTTGGAGTAAATTTATGGCCGATTCAACAGCAAGTGATTTTGCCTTTGTCCAGGAAAGAAAGAGCAAATCTTGCAAAGAAAAATGGTAGTGTTTTCTGCCTGTAAGGTAATTCTGCACAAGAATGCCTTTGTACAGTTTAAATTCACAACACCTGAAGTGAGGATTTGGCTTACTTTGGTTTTTAAGTAAATTATATTTCTCAACCATACAAACAAGAATGAAGGAAAACTGTACTGCAGTTTATAGTACTTGCAGTACTGCAGCTTTATGCATATCAGCTTGTTACAGTTAGAGAATGATCTCCAATAGATTTCTGGAAACATTGAGATCAAGCATTCACAGATTTGTTAAGAATACAGTACATGTTCTAGCACCATCTTCAATTGTTTTCTGTAAAAAATAATTACACAACCTGGAGCTCAATATTTCAAACTTGATGTATCCAATGTTAGCTGCCGCTTTTCATGTATTTCTCTCGCCCTGGCTATAGTCAATTTACATATTTGCACATTGATTAGTTACATCAAATGCGTAGTTGCATCATTCAATACTGGGAAGATAGCCATGGTATCCTGGCCAATATTTATGCTTTAATCAACATCACAAAAACACATTACATGGTTATTATCATATTGCTGTTGTGGGAGCTTGCTGTGCACAATTTGGCTGCAACATTTACAACAGTGACTGCACTTCACAAATAGGTTATTGAGGGTGGCATGTGGCACAATGGTTAGCATTGGGACTACAGCGCTGAGGACACGAGTTCGAATCCCGGCCCTGGGTCACTGTCCGTGTGGAGTTTGCACATTCTGTGTCTGTGGGGTTTCACCCCCACAACCCAAAGATGTGCAGGTTAGGTGGATTGGCCACGCTAAATTGCTCCTTAATTGGAAAAAAAATAATTGAGTACTCTTTAAAAAAAATTTTTTTTAATGTTTAATACATTATTAGTTGCAAAGTGCTTTGGGACATTCTGTAATTATGAAAGGTGCTCCAACGATGCATTTCTTTCACTGATTTAATTTGTCCTTGCAGCGACAGATGTGCTGCAATGATTGACATGGGTTTATAATTCCTTTCTTGAACACATGAAGCTGATGCATTTTCCAGTTCCAGACTGGTCTTTCAGGGGCATATACTTCTTACCTTTAGTAAGGGTTCAAGGCCTTTCTAATAAAGAAAATCTCTTGCTCTTCAGTACAAAGGATCGTAGTCTGTGCTGCTTATAGTTAGCAACTGTTACTGTGCCATGCCTCCTATTTTCTCATAAAGCAAACGGTCAATTCTACTTTAGGATATTGCAATTTAAGAATCATTTATCTATTTAAAGGCTAAAAGCTAACAATATGAAGAATAAAACAGTATGACATCGAGTATGTTAAGTCAGTCTGATTCTTTGTATTATCTTCATTGGATTATCACCTTTCAGCTAACAAGCTTGTTTTGTTTTTAAATGGAGATGCACTGATCCTTTGCATTTTATAAGAATATCCATTAAAAAATGTCTTTAATATTTTGCCACATTTCAGACCAACTAAAAACAGTGGGATGTAAATACTTGAAATTTCTGCAGATAATTTATCCGGAAAATGTTGCAGTGTGCCAGGAGTTCTTTACATTATTACAAAGACTGATGCATCAGAAATGTATTAAAAATTCCTTCAGCATTTCATGCATAATGATATATGTAATACTGCGGGGAAATGATCTCCAATTTACAACCGTTTTTATGTACGTTTCATTGATACTTTCAATTAAATTTATATCCACCATTATCACCCATCACTTTAGGACCGATTTTGTTTCCTATCATTAATGAAATGTGATAGACTATATAACCCAACACAATGCTTGGAACCAAGATTGCCTCATAAACCAAATTCTTTGTAATTTGTGAGCAGATGATAAGAAATTTCAAGACATTCAAGGATTGGAAGAAGTTATTAAAAAGTAATGAAGGTGTATTTATCTGCACATAAGAAAACCAAACATGTAAATTTAGAAATATTTCCACACACAACTTTAAGAGCTAGCAGAGTTTGGGCAGCTTCAATTCAGTCACGAAACTTCCTAAACACTCGGGTCGAAGTTGAGTTAAGTTTATATAGTGGCAGTGTACAATATCCTGAACAAATCCTATATTTTTAAAAAATAAATTTAGTGTACCCAATTCATTTTTTCCAATTAAAGGGCAATTTAGCGTGGCCAATCCACCTACCCTGCACATCTTTTGGGTTGGGGCGAATCCCACACAAACACGGGGAGAATGTGCAAACCACACGGACAGTGACCCAGAACCTGGGACACCAGCGCCGTGAGACAGCAGTGCTGACACTGTGCTGCCCCTGCAAATCCTATAACATAACTAACATAGAAGTATTTGATACAGATCGAGGGAACCTGAGGGCAGCACGGTAGTACAGTGCCAGGGTCCCTGGTTCGATTCCTGGCTTGGGTCATTGTCTGTTTGGAGTCTGCAATCTCCCTGTGCCTGCGGGGGTTTCCTCCGGGTGCTCCGGTTTCCTCCCACAAGTCCCCAAAGCTATGCTGTCAGGACAATAAAAACATTTTTTTTTTTTTAAAGGAGAATGTTCTGGACTCCGTCCTATTATCATCCCGCATGACAACTCAAAAATGTGAAAACCAAAATAAGGTTGCATGTGGTAATGGATTTTTATTAAAGCAGTCAAAACAACCCTAATGGGGCAGCACGGTGGCGCAGTGGTTAGCACTGCTGCCTCATGGCACCGAGGTCCCAGGTTCGATTCCGGCTCTGGGTCACTGGAGTTTGCACATTCTCCCCATGTTTGCGTGGGTTTCGCCCCCGCAACCCAAAGATGTGCAGGTTAGGTGGATTGGCCACACTAAATTGCCCCTTAATTGGAAAAAGTGATTTGTACACTCGAAATTTTATTTTTTTAAAACAACAATCCTGGCTGCGGAAAATACAAACAATTGTGTTTATCAAAAAAGAGGGACACAGACTGCAGGATGAAAAAATGTTAATGCTGTTACTCATTTTATGGAGTCAAAAGGAAGAAATCCAGATGAAAGAGCTGGTCAAACATTGACAGGAAGTAATTTATGCTGCAAATAGAATTAGCTATTGATATGGCAGAAGTTTCTGAACTATGCAGTTCCCCACTTTGAAGTTTCATATCTTGTTTCCCAGTTCCACTCCCCTCCCCTAATTTTAAGAAACAATTGGGGTGAAATAAATATCAGCAGTAAAGCAGCAGTAGTGAGCTAATGGACTCTTTTACACGTGCCATTTTATTTTTCATTGAAGTCAATGGTCATTGGTGTGAAATGGACTGTCAATTTGAAATTAATCCATTTCACACTGGATTAAGGTTAATTGCACCCCCATGTTCTTTGAAATGTAATTTTCCTAGCCACTTACATATCCCTGAGATGTTATTATTCTTGTTGCTATTATTATTGGCATCCATCCTGTCCATCTCAGGAGATGATCGACTACACCCAGGATCTATGTCACTTCTGTAGTGAACATTGTTATGGCTGTAGAGACCAATTCATGATTGGCAGTACCTGCTGTAGCTGGCACAGATGAATAGCATTGGCCCGAGGTCGACTGACTTCTTTTACTTCTGGCAGCCTCCCTTTTCCGCCATCTGGCCTTTTCTTTTGTCCTCTGCTTTTTCCACACCATTCCTTTTTTTAAAAATCTTTTTATTGGCGTTTTCAAAATTATATACATTGCCGTTCGTTTTCATTCATTGTACAGTCACAAAGGTTTCTTCTTAGGTTTCTCTATTTACAGTCTGTCGCCATCTGGCTCGGCGTACAATTCTCCGTTTCACTGACACCCCCCGCCCAGCTCCCCTCTCCTTGACACCCCGCCTCCCTTCCTCAATTTTTCACTGCTGATCCCCATTTTTTCTTGCTGGGTTTTACTACCTCACCTTGCTCCCCGCCCCCCCCCCCCCCCCCCCCCCCAATCCCCCGTCCTCCCTCACTTTCCTCTTTCTATCTTGTCCTGGCTATTTCTCCCTGGCTACTGGCTATTTACTTATTTATGTGTTGGCCACAAACAGGTCTCGGAACAGTCGGGTGAATAGCTCCCATGTTTTGTGGAAGCCCTCTTCCGACCCACGGCTGGTGGATTTGATTTTCTCCTGTGATGAACGGTTACTGCCTTATCATCATGTAAGGTGATGTCCCCTTTAAGACCGGGCTTGGAACCCTGGGGACTCCGCCTCTGGCTCCGCCCATCTGGGAGCCATACATAAAGGCCTGCCTCATGGTCTGTATAGCAGTCAGCTCTCGTCCATAGCTGTAGCATAGCTATTAGTCTAATAAAGCCTTCTTTACAGTTTAATCTCTAAGCGTCATTATTGAGGGTACCTCAATTTATTAGACTAAACTAGATTCAGGATGGACGCAGGCCTAAAACCAGAGAAGCTCAATCTGGAAGCACGAACGCCGGAGGCAAAGGAAATGTTTAAATACCGGCTGCGGTGCTTCGAGGCCTACCTGGACTCCGCAGAGATTCCCATCCTAGGGCCACGCAAGCTGCGTCTACTCCACGCCCGGGTGAGTCACAGAATCTCCGCCACGCTCGAAAAGGCGACGACTTATGAGGAAGCGATTGAGTTGCTCCGCGAGCGGTTTGTCAAACCCGTCAATGAGGTGCATGCCCGGCATCTGCTCTCTACCTGCCGGCAGCGCTCGGGGGAATCGCTCGACGAGTTTGTTGAGAAACTCACCGCGCTTGCCAGGGACTGTGACCATCAGGATGTGACAGGGGAAGTCCATATGAACCTGCACATCAGGGATGCTTTTGTGTCCGGAATCCGCTCGACCTACATCCGGCAGCGGCTGCTCAAAAACGGGGCAAAAGACCTCCAGGAGACGCTAACGCTCGCCTCCTCGCTGGAGGTGGCCCGACATAACTTGGGTACGTACCCCGCGGACTCTGCCAGCCCCCCCCCAGACTTCCTCAGACTCACCCGTATTACAGGCCTGCGCCACACGGCGCCATGTCACCATGGGGGCACACCTTGCTACTTCTGCGGGCAGGGCCAGCACCAATGCCCACGCTGCCCAGCCCGCTCCGCGATCTGCAGCGACTGCGGGAAGAAAGGGCACTTTGCGAGGGTCTGCCTGGCCAGACCCAGGGGCCAGAAAAACAAAGAACAGCCGGCCCGAAAATCAGGCTCTCAGGCCCGCAGGCTTCGCAATGCTGCTGCGCACCGACCCGACACGCCCTCTTCTGACGCGTCATCAGCCTCGTGTGAATCATGGGAGCGGCCATCTGGTCGGCGGCCATCTCCTCGACCCGACACGTGCGACCGACGGCAGCGGCCATTTTACGAGTCCGACTCAGCTGACGACTCCGACTACCCGCGACTGGGTGCGATCACCCTCGATCAAACTCGGCCAAAACACCTGCATAACTCCATGATGCAGGTCCAGGTCAACGGGCACGACACTGCATGCCTCTTCGAC
The DNA here is from genome assembly GCF_047496885.1 of Scyliorhinus torazame. Classification (NCBI taxonomy): domain Eukaryota; kingdom Metazoa; phylum Chordata; class Chondrichthyes; order Carcharhiniformes; family Scyliorhinidae; genus Scyliorhinus; species Scyliorhinus torazame. Next base: position 37,270,201 of record NC_092718.1, read on the forward strand.
TCCGGGAGCACGGAGAGCTTTATCCACCCTGAAACGGTAAGGCGCTGCTCCCTACGCACCCAAACCATAGCCCTCGCATCTGGGTCCCACTCGGTACAAATCACGGGGTACTGTATTGCGGATCTCTCGATCCAGGGTGCCAAATACACCCTTTTCAAATTTTATATCCTCCCTCACCTCTGTGCCCCCCTGCTGCTCGGACTGGATTTCCAGTGCAGCCACCGAAGCCTGACACTGAAGTTCAGTGGACCCTTGCCCCCCCTCTCGGTGTGCTGCCTTGCGACACTGAAAGTCGCACCCCCCTCGCTATTCGCTAACCTCACTCCCGACTGTAAGCCCATCGCCACCAGGAGCCGGCGCTACAGTGCCCAAGATATGGCTTTTATCAAGTCAGAGGTCCAGCGTTTACTGGGAGAGGGGGTCATCGAGGCTAGCAACAGCCCTTGGAGAGCGCAAGTGGTGGTAGTCCGGTCCGGGGAGAAGAAACGGATGGTCGTGGATTATAGCCAGACCATAAACCGATTCACGCAGCTTGATGCGTACCCCCTTCATCGCATCGCGGAAATGGTAAATCGGATCGCCCAATACCGAGTCTTTTCCACGGTCGACCTCAAATCTGCCTACCACCAGCTCCCCATCCGACCAAAAGACCGCCCCTATACTGCCTTTGAAGCAGCCGGCCGGCTCTTCCACTTCCTCAGGGTCCCCTTTGGTGTCGCAAATGGGGTCTCCGTCTTTCAAAGGGCGATGGACCAAATGGTGGACCAGTACGGTTTGCAGGCTACATACCCGTACTTGGACAATGTCACCATCTGCGGCCATGATCAGCAGGACCATGACGCCAACCTCAAAAAGTTCCTCCAGACCGCCCGAGCCCTTAACCTGACCTATAACGAGGGCAAATGCGTTTTCCACACCACCCGGCTGGCCATCCTCGGCTATGTCGTGGAAGACGGGGTCCTAGGTCCCGACCCCGACCGCATGCGCCCCCTTAAGGAACTCCCTCTCCCCCGCAGCCTCAAGGCCCTCAAACGGTGCTTGGGGCTTTTCTCCTATTACGCCCAGTGGGTCCCTAAGTATGCGGACAAAGCCCGCCCACTCCTAAAGACCACCACTTTTCCCCTCTCAGCTGAGGCTCAATTGGCCTTCAACCGCATCAAGGCCGACATCATCAAGGCCGCCATGCACGCGGTGGACGAAACCATCCCTTTCCAGGTAGAGAGCGATGCATCAGACATCGCCCTGGCTGCTACCCTCAATCAAGGAGGCAGACCAGTAGCGTTCTTCTCCCGAACCCACACCACCTCCGAGATTCGACACTCTGCAGTCGAAAAGGAGGCACAAGCCATTGTGGAGACACTACCTCGCCGGTAGGAGGTTTACCCTCGTCACCGACCAACGGTCAGTCGCCTATATGTTCGATAACACGCAACGGGGCAAAATAAAAAACGATAAAATTTTGAGGTGGAGGATCGAACTCTCCACCTACTCGTACGATATCAAGTATCGTCCAGGGGAGCTCAACGAGCCCCCAGATGCCCTGTCCCGCGGCACATGCGCCAACGCGCAGGAGGACCGCCTGCAAGCCATCCACAATGACCTCTGCCACCCGGGGGTTACCCGGCTCGTCCATTTCATCAAGTCCCGCAACCTACCTTACTCAACCAAGGAGGTCAAGGCCATGGTCAGGGCCTGCCAGGTCTGTGCGGAGTGCAAACCGCACTTCTATTGGCCAGACAAGGTTTGGCTCGTGAAGGCCTCGGGCCCCTTTGAGCGACTGAGCGTGGACTTCAAGGGGCCCCTCCCATCCACCAACCGTTATGCCTATTTCCTCACCGTGATCGATGAGTTCTCCCGTTTCCCATTCGCCATTCCCTGCACCGACATGACCTCAGCCACGGTGATTAAGGCACTGCACAGCATCTTCACCCTGTTCGGTTTCCCCACTTATATCCACAGCGACCGGGGTACATCGTTCATGAGCGATGAACTGCGTCAGTATCTGCTCAGCAAAGGCATTGCCTCGAGCAGAACGACCAGTTATAACCCACGGGGAAACGGGCAGGTGGAGAGGGAGAACGCGACCGTGTGGAAGGCTGTCCTTCTGGCCCTGCGGTCGAGAAATCTCCCAACCACCGCTGGCAGGAGGTCCTACCCGATGCCCTACACTCCATTAGGTCACTCCTCTGCATGGCCACGAATGAGACCCCTCACGACCGATTGTTTCTCTTCCCCAGGAAGTCTACCTCCGGGGTCTCGCTTCCACCTTGGCTGATGGCTCCGGGACCTGTTCTTCTCCGGAGGTACGCGAGGAGCCATAAAACGGACCCCCTAGTTGAAAAGGTCTGACTGCTCCACACCAACCCCAGTTACGCCTACGTGGAGTACTCCGACGGCAGGCAAGATACGGTTTCCCTCCGGGATCTGGGGCCCGCTGGATCCTCCACCACAGACGCCCCTTCCCGCGCCGCTCCCCTGCAGGACCCGTCGCCCCCTACAACACACCCCCTTCCGGCCCTACCACCCGTTGGTGAGCTCCTACCGTGCGCCCCCCCTTTACACACCCCGCCGGCGCCGGCTCCGCTACCCCTGGCCCTGCCTAGTTCCTCTGCCCCGACCCGGACCGAAGCTCCGACCGCTATGCTCCCGGATGTGCCCTCAACCGGGACGTCCGTGCCCGCCGCACCACCGCCCGAATTGAGGAGGTCGAGGAGGACGATCCGGCCACCGAGACGGATGGACCTATGATGGCACTTCACCCCCGCTGGACTCCTTTTTAAACAAGGGGTGAATATGATGAACGATTACTGCCTTATCATCATGTAAGATGATGTCCCCTTTAAGACCGGGCTTGGAACCCTGGGGACTCCGCCTCTGGCTCCGCCCATCTGGGAGCCATACATAAAGGCCTGCCTCATGGTCTGTATAGCAGTCAGCTCTCGTCCATAGCTGTAGCATAGTTATTAGTCTAATAAAGCCTTCTTTACAGTTTAATCTCTAAGCGTCATTATTGAGGGTACCTCATCTCCATTTGGAGAAAGTCTGAAAGATCGGACAGCCAGTCTGCAGCTTTAGGTGGTGCTGCTGATCGCCAATCAAGCAGGATTCTATGGCGGGCGATCAGGGAGGCAAAGGCAAGGTCGTCTGCCCTCCTCCCCAGGAAGAGATCTGGTTGGTCTGATACCCCAAAGACCGCCACTTTGGGGCATGGCTCCACCCTCATCCCCACCACTTTGGACATTGCCTAGAAGAAGGCTGTCCAGTACTCAGCAGGTCTGGGGCAAGACCAGAACATGTGGGCGTGGTTGGCCGGGCCTCCTTGGAACCGTTCACATCTATCCTCCGCCTCGGAGAAGAACCTGCTCATTCAGGTTCTGGTCAAGTGGGCTCTATGTACCACTTTTAGTTTCGTTAGGTTGAGCCTCGCGCATGTCGAGGTAGAGTTGACCCTGTGCAGTGCTTCGCTCCAGAATCCCCACCCTATTTTGAACCCCAAGTCTTCCTCCCATTTCCTCCTTGTCGTGTCCAGTTCAGTGTCGGCCCTCTCTAGCAGTCGTTCGTACATGTCACTACAGTTCCCTCTGCCCAGGATGTCTGCGTCCAGTAGCTCTTCTAATAGCGTCTGTCGTGGTGGTCATGGGTATGTCCTCGTCTCCTTCTGGAGGAAGTTTTTAAGCTGCAGGCATCTGAGTTTGTTACCTTTAGTTAGTTGGAATCTCTGCGTCAGTTCTTCCAGTGTTGTGACACTGCCATGATTAATTTGTCCAGTGAGTTGAAAAAGGCCTTGGAGATATAGGTTGGGCTGGATCATAGTAGGAAGAGGTAATGGGCAGTACGTTCATTCTGATCGTCTGTACTCTCCCTGCCAGGGAGAGTGGGAGTGAGTTTCACCTCTGCAGGTCCTTTTTGACTTCCTCTGTCAGACTTGTCAGGTTCCATTTGTGGATCCCCATCCAGTGACGAGCGATTTGGATCCCCGGGTAGCGGAATTTGTGTCGGGCTTGTTTAAATGGCACTCCCACCAGTGCTGCCCCTCCCCCTTGCGGGTTCACTGGGAAAATCTCACTTTTGCTCATGTTGAGTTTGTAGCCCGAGAAGGCACCAAGCTCTTTCAGGAATGTGATGTTCCTTCCATGCTGCTTTGTGGGTCCGAGATGTAGAGGAGCAGGTCATCTGCGTAGAGCAAGACTCTATGCTCTCTGCCTCCTCTTTGGATCCCCCTCCAGTTCTTTGCTGTTCTGAGAGCGATCGGTAATGGTTCGATCGCTAGGGCGAACAGCAGCAGCGACAGCGGGCATCCCTGCCTGGTGCCCCTATACAGCTGGAAGTACTGGGAGCTGGTGTTGTTTGTCCGTACGCTTGCCCGGGGAGCACTGTACAGGAGTTTCACCCGTGAGGTGAATCCTTTTCCAGCACCTCTATAAGATACTTCCACTCGACTTTGTCAAAGGCCTTTCCTGCGTCCAGGGAGATGATCACCTCAGGTGCTTTGTCCCCGGATGGGATCATGATCACATTCAGCAGGTGCGTATTGTTCGATGTTAGCTGTCTACCTTTGACAAAGCCCATTTGATCCTCTGCGACCACCTCTGGTACGCAGTATTCTAGCCTTTTGGCTAGGATCTTGGCCAATATTCTGGAATCTACGTTCAGTAGCGAGATGGGTTTGTATGAACCGCATTCAGTCAGGTCTTTGTCTTTCTTAGGTATTAGCGAGATTGAGGCTTGTGCTAGCGTAGGTGGCAGTGCGCCCCTTGCCAGCGAGTCTAAACAACTCCCGCAGGTGTGGGGCTAGTGCTGTCGCGAATGTTTTGTAGAAGTCCGCCGGGAACCCGTCTGGTCCCGGCACCTTCCCCGCCTGCATGGAGTTTATACTCTCCATGATCTCTCCCAGTTCTAGCGGTGCTCCCAGGCCCTGTTTTTCGTCCTCCCCCACGACTGGCATGTCCAGTCCATTGAGGAACTATTTCATCCCCGAGTCCCCTGGTAGGGACTCTGAGGTGTACAGTCCCCAGTAAAAGTCCTCAAAGGTCTTGTTAACCTTGTCTGGGTCCCTTCTCTGCTACAGCAGTGCTCCCCCCTCCCCCCCCCCGACAAAATACACATCCTGCTCAGTGGTGGCAGCCGCACTAAAGACATGGAACCAGATGAGGCAGCATTTCGGTCTAACCGAGATGTCCCCCATGGCCTCCATCTGCGGAAACCACAAATTCCCATCAGCTATGCTCGACACCACCTTTAAAAAATGGAGACAGAACGGAAGGACGCTTACAGTCAGGGACTTCTACATATGGGACAGACTAGCGACCTTGGGCGAACTGACAGAAGACCTGGAACTACCGACAGGACAGGAACTCAGACATCTCCAAATCAAGCACTTTCTCCGCAAGGAAATGGCAAGATACTCCAGGGCCCCAAGAAACACACTATTAGAGGAACTGATAAACACGGACAGTAAGGAAGGGGGGAACTGTGGTAACATACGTGGGCGGTTACTGGATCGGGCAAGACTACCACTGGACGAAGCCGGACGAAAATGGGAGGACGAACTGGGGATGGAAGTGGGTTGGGGACTCTGGAGCGAAGCACTGAGCAGGGCCACCTCCACCTCCTCTTGCGCAAGGCTCAGCCTCATGCAGTTTAAAGTGGTGCACAGAGCACACCCAACCAGAACTCGAATGAACAGGCTCTTCCCGGAGGTGGAGGATAAATGTCAATGGTGCAAAGGAGGCCCGGCCAACCATGTTCTGGGCTTGCCTTCATCAAAGCAATGTCCAAGGTTGTGGGGGTGAGGGTGGAGCCATGCCCGAGAGTGGCAGTCTTTGGGGTATTAGAACAGCCAGAGCTACATATGGGGAAGAGGGCTGACGCCTTTGCTATTGCTTCCTTAATCGCACACCGGAGAATCCTGCTCGGCTGGCGATCAGCAGCACCACCCAAAGCTGCAGACTGGTTGGCAGGCCTGATGGAATTTCTCCACCTGGAGAAGATTAAGTACAAAATCCAAGGGTCGGACGAGGGCTTCTACAAAGCTTGGGTGTCATTCATCAGCCTATTCCAAGACCTGTTCGAGGCAAACATAGACTTGGGAAAGAGGGGGAGACGGGGGAGATCAGACAAGAACACATACAATGAGGAGGTACAAAGGGGAAAGGGGGGAGGAGATGAGGAGGGAACCCAAGGGAGTCACAGAGAGAAACATGAGGGAAAACGGGGGAATGCCCCCCCATCTCCCCGAACCCACAAGGTCAACAACAAAAGCCGCAGAAAAGAGGACTGGAGCTCAGCAGTAGGACACCCAGGGCGGAAGAGGGGGCTGTCAATGAGGGGACAGGGAGGGGGGCAAGGAGGAGGTAAGCGGGGGAGGAGAATGTATGTTAAGAAATATGTATATAAATAAGAAACTATACAACATGTAAATACCAGGTACACCATTCGCTAAAAGTATTCGGTAAAATTGAAAAATGCCAATAAAAACATTTTTTTAAAAGATGAAAACTGGGGCATTGTTGGGCCAGAAGCTAATGTAGGTCAGCAAGCACTGTTGAATTTAAAGACCAGGTTTCTCCACATGTTGCTTTAGAAAACAGGCTTATCCAACTCACTGAGATCATGTTGAGTCATTAAGTGTTCTTTTATGTTTACTGATATAGTTTATTCAGTTGCATAGTTATACCATTGTGCTGTTAATGGGTTTTAAGTCAAAGGAATGTGTCTCGAATTGATGCAATGTGTAGTAGCTGGCGTGTAGCGGTCAGTCTGCTCGCCACCTCTTGCTTTCAGATCTCACTGCTGCTGATCGGTGAAAGGAGTGCCGGGTGAGTAAGCTCTGCCATCAATACATAGATTGCTTCATCAGCAAGCCCTATCTTGTGCCTCCCACTTGAGACATATGCCACCTATGCCTCAGGAAAGAAAATGGAGAAGGAAGTAAACCCTGACAGAGTAGAGTGCCATGGGCAGTAATCCGTCATCTCAAAAAGCTTTCCAGCAACTCCTGCAGAGGCACTGCTATACTGCTGGGTTCAATCCTTTCATTTTGATACTAGCAATGCTGAGGAAGGGGGGTGGAATTGCCCTGATGCTTGGGCAACTCAGGATCTCCATACCATTTGACCAGGCCCGCGCTCTGGAGAGGACAATACCCAGGTCTGTGGTTTATGTTGGCACAACATGGGAAGGAAGTTACTGGTTATAAGTTCTTGTTCAATTGGCATAGAGCACAAGTGCGAAGGCTTACATGTGATGGTGGGATAGATCATTGCATCTCATTGGATAGTTCCCACCCACATCAAGCTGGGCAGTCCCTAATCAGTTAGGTATTGTCCTTCCTCAGGTCACTTGAGTGTTTGGAGGTTAGAGATTCATCCCTTGAGATGCAGGTTGCTAATCTTTGCATCAGGAAAGACAAAGATACTGGTCTTCCACATCACAAGTTGAAATGCAAGGACATGCTCCTGGCCTTACCGACGACCTTCCGAAGATTGATGATGAATGCAAGACTGCTGTGATCAACAAAGAACTTACAAGAATCAATGTAGGCATTGCTGCTCTACAAGAAACTAAGCTTGCTCAAGTGGATCCATTATAGAGAAACACACATTCTTCTGGCAGAGCAAAACCCAAGAGGCAACATATGAGTATGGAAAGGGTTTTCCAGTAAACAAACACTCGTGATGCTTTAACCCACCACAGAAGACTTAGAAAGACTTTTTATACTTTCCTTGCTTTCAACAATGGGACCAGTTAACCTCATCTGAATCTATACCCTAATACTCATCTCCATCCCAAATGTCAAGAATCAATTTTATGAAGCACTTGATGCTGCCATTAGTTGAATCCTCAGCACCGAGGGACTACTTTCTAGGAGCCTTCAACACATGGATGGATTCCGACTGTACAGCTTGGCCATATGCATAAGGCATCAGGGTACTGGCAAGATGAATGAAAACTGACAGAGATTGCTGGAGCTATGCAATGACTCTGTGTGATCAACAGTTACTTCAAACTAAACCAAGCTGCAAAGTGTCCTGGAGACATCCGTGATCATGCTATTGGCACCAGCTAAATCTCAGCATCATGAGATGCAACACTCTCATCATTCATAGCTATCAGTGCTGACTGAGACACTGACCACTCCTTGCTGTGTTGCAAGGTCAGGCTTCAGCTAGGGATACTATATCACTCCAAGAGGAAAGGTTATCCTTAGAGTCATAGAGTCATAGATGTTTACAGCATGGAAACAGGCCCTTCGGCCCAGCTTGTCCATGCCGCCCAGTTTCTATCACTAAGCTTGTCCCACTTGCCCGCATTTGGCCCATATACCTCTATGCTCATACTGCCCATGTAACTGTTTAACTGTTTTTTAAAGGAAAAAATTGTACCCGCCTCTACCCCTGCCTCTGGCAGCTCGTTCCAGATGCTCACCACCCTCTGTGTGAAAACATTTCCCCTCTGGTCTCTTTTGTATCTCTCCCCTCTCGCCTTAAACCTACACCCTCTAGTTCTAGACTCCTCTATCTTTGGGAAAAGATGTTGGCTATCTACCTTATCGATGCTCCTCATATGCTCCTTGGATCAACACTTGCTGTAGCACTGACCTAGAAAGGACTTAGGAGTTTATTAACATCCTTGATCAGGCTCTTTCGGACAACACATGTTTTCCAACAGTATTCACTGAACAACAATAAAGAGCAGGACTGATAATTGATTTACTCTCCCCGGCACCAAGTGCTGTTCACCCAATTCTAGTTCTTTTAAGGTTTACAGGGGCAGGTATGGTCCCAGTAAATTAAAAAGCTGTTTCTCAATGCCAGACATTTATTCATAAGAACATAAGAACTAGGAGCAGGAGTAGGCCATCTGGCCCCTCAAGCCTGCTCCACCATTCAATGAGATCATGGCTGATCTTTTGTGGACTCAGCTCCACTTTCCGGCCCGAACACCATAACCCTTAATCCCTTTATTCTTCAAAAAAACTATCTATCTTTATCTTAAAAACATTTAATGAAGGAGCCTCTACTGCTTCACTAGGCAAGGAATTCCATAGATTCACAACCCTTTGGGTGAAGAAGTTCCTCCTAAACTCAGTTCTAAATCTACTTCCCCTTATTTTGAGGCTATGCCCCCTAGTTCTGCTTTCACCCGCCAATGGAAACTACCTGCCCGCGTCTATCCTATCTATTCCCTTCATAATCTTATATGTTTCTATAAGATCCCCCCTCATCCTTCTAAATTCCAACGAGTACAGTCCCAGTCTACTCAACCTCTCCTCATAATCCAACCCTTTCAGCTCTGGGATTAACCTAGTGAATCTCCTCTGCACACCCTCCAGTGCCAGTACATCCTTTCTCAAGTAAGGAGACCAAAACTGAACACAATACTCCAGGTGTGGCCTCACTAACACCTTATACAATTGCAGCATAACCTCCCTAGTCTTAAACTCCATCCCTCTAGCAATGAAGGACAAAATTCCATTTGCCTTCTTAATCACCTGTTGCACCTGTAAACCAACTTTTTGCGACTCATGCACTAGCACACCCAGGTCTCTCTGCACAGCAGTATGTTTTAATATTTTATCATTTAAATAATAATCCCTTTTGCTGTTATTCCTACCAAAATGGATAACCTCACATTTGTCAACATTGTATTCCATCTGCCAGACCCTAGCCCATTCACTTAGCCTATCCAAATCCCTCTGCAGACTTCCAGTATCCTCTGCACTTTTTGCTTTACCACTTATCTTAGTGCCGTCTGCAAACTTGGACACATTGCCCTTGGTCCCCAACTCCAAATCATCTATGTAAATTATGAACCGTTGTGGGCCCAACATTGATCCCTGAGGAACACCACTAGCTACTGATTGCCAACCAGAGAAACACCCATTAATCCCCACTCTTTGCTTTCTATTAATTAACCAATCCTCTATCCATGCTACTACTTTCCCCTTAATGCCATGCATCTTTATCTTATGCAGCAACCTTTTGTGTGGCACCTTGTCAAAGGCTTTCTGGAAATCCAGATATACCACATCCATTGACTCCCCGTTATCTACCGCACTGTTAATGTCCTCAAAAAATCTAACTAAATTAGTTAGGCACGACCTGCCCTTTATGAACCCATGCTGCATCTGCCCAATGGGACAATTTCCATCCAGATGCCTCGCTATTTCTTCCTTGATGATTCCTAATATATTAACATACATTTATTTAATCTTATCTTTTACCTTTGTTTATCCTTAACTGAACTATGGTGGCACAGTGGTTAGCACTGCTGCCTCACAGCTCCAGGGTCCCGGGTCCAATTCCAGCCTTGGGTGACTGTCTGTGTGGAGTTTGCACTTTCTCCCCTTGTCTGCGTGGGTTTTCTCTGGTTTCTTCCCACAGTCCAAAGATGTGCAGGTTAGGTGGATTGGCCATGCTAAATTGCCCCTTCATGTCCAAAAGGTTCGGTGGGGTTGCTGGGTTGCAGGGATAGGATGGAGGTGTGGCTTTAAGTGGGTTGCTCTTTCCAAGGGCCGGTGCAGACTTGAGTGGCCAAATGGCCTCCTCCTGCACTGTAAATTCCATGATTACCATTTTGGGGATCATAGGTTAAGTGGTGGTAATATATATTGGGATATGGATAGAGTTGCCAACTGTGATTAAATATATTCCTGGAGGTTACCCCCACTTTACAATTATTTGTTTGTACAGGGAAGCACGGTAGCACAAATGGATAGCACCGTGGCTTCACAGGGCCAGGGTCCCAGGTTCGATTCCCCGCTGGGTCACTGTCTGTGTGGAGTCTGCACGTTTGTGTGGAGTTTGCACACTCTCCCCGTGTGTGCATGGGTTTCCTCCGGGTGCTCCAGTTCCCTCCCACAATCTAAGGACATGCAGGTTAGGTGGATTGGACATGCTAAATTGCCCTTAGTGTCCAAAAAGGTTAGGGGAGGGGGTTATTGGGTTAGGGGGATAGGGTGGAAGTGAGGACTTAAGTGGGTCGGTGCAGACTTTATGGGCCGAATGGCCTCTGTATGTTCTAACATCGTCCTAGTGACGCACGTTTAGCCTTTCTCTGCCAATTGCAAAGCAAAACGATCCATTACCCAATTGGATGACTGCTTGGCTGTCAACTAAGTCGTTTTTTTCTCTCCATTATTCAATGAAAATGTCAAAATAAATCAACTTTTTTCATGTTCTGATGATTTTTCTTCGGGGTTGCATACAGCCTGGAGATTGATGTTCAATTCCTGGAGACTCCAGGCCAATCCTGGAGGGTTGGCAAGCCAAATTTAGATGGAGTCTTTTGGGCACCTTGTGTCAAGGATTTACAGTTTGGATTTTGAGGTCAATGACAGCCACTCACAATGCTCCAGGTAAGATAAAATAATGCACACCTAGAACAGAAAACAAATCTGAGACCTTTTTTTCTGTGTAGTTTAGTATCACAATGCACAGTGCACTTACTTACTTGGCCTTTGGGAGGCGCTGCAAAGAAAACAAAAGTAGACAAATATGAAATCACAAAGGAGGGCAAAATTGAACTGGGTATCGCCCGGTTTCTGGACATTTCAAGACTTCCTTCAGGTTTCGAAATGGCATCAGTGCTACATGTGCACAATTCTGTGTGGCCATCTAAAATGGCCTTCCGCAAAGGAAATTGGGAATTATGGTCAGGTTGGGACACAGACGATACACAGCCCCTGTGGATTGTGCAGAAGAAACTAGACCTACACAGAAACTTGCACCTGCTAACGGTCAATCACCAATTTCCCTAGGACAATGGGACACCGATTGAAACATAGCAGCAGTACCAGACTTGGGGATGCCTATTTACCTTATTTGGGAGTGCCTACATGCCTTGGACAATAACAACTAGTACCTGCCCAGCTATCAAGGTACCTCCCCCAATTGGACAGAATCGATTAGGGTGATCAAAATCCTATCGATCCATTGGATTCCGGGTTGGGACCGCCCAAAAGAGCGCGAAAGATCGGAGGATAAGAAGAACTGCGTGACCAATATTCTGCCTCTTTTGGGACCGGCCTCTGCCCACCAACTGCAGCACATCGACCAGCCAAGTTCAAGGACCCGCGATCGCTACCTGAAGAACGAGCCGCAGCCTAGACGTACCTGAGGACTTCCAACCGCCACAAGTGGGGATTCAGACAAAGGCCTTGTCTAACTGCACAGAGCCGGTCACTTGAAAGTTAAGTAAAGGTCATTTAAGCTGTTAGGTATAGTTTAATGTGTAGCTGCGTGTAGATTATTATGCATAGAACCGAGCCTATGTTTAATAATAAACAAAAATTTAACTAATAGACTGGTTGTGTGGTCATTTGTCCAATACACGAAACCTACTTGCGTCTTGTGGTTATTATTATTAAAGATAAAAGAGCAATATTTACTGGTGACTCTGGTGGGGCTCGACTAGAAGTGACTTTGTTACTCCGAGAGATCCCACAACTTTGAATTAAATTGGAAAAAGGAAAATGAACCACAAGCGCAAGTTCTGTATTGGCCAAATAACCGAATTTCGGAAGTGTGCACTAACCGTATGCGTAACCAACAGGGAAAGATAGGGTAAACTCTGCAGACTTGCACGCAAATCCAGAGGGATTGTGAACCGGAACATAGCCTTAACGCATACCCTTTGTTCGATCGACTCCCTGTACCCCTGTTCCAAATTATACTAGTGAGGAAAGGACAGAGCAATTGTTAGAAAGGAAGATGAATCCGCAGCCGCAAACCGAGGAAAAAGTAGTCGACATGTCGGAGAAGTGTCCCATATGAGAAGATGTACTAAGGAAATATTTAAAAGGGAAAGGATGGCCCCTACGGGCAAATTTTTGTGCGAACACCGAGTCAGGCCCAGGGAACATAGGACAAACTTGGTGGGAGGATTTACGTAAGATTTATAAGAAAAAAGCAACAAAATTTAAAAAGCCAATGGCCATAGTGTGCTGCTTGGCTCAGTTAAGAGGAACCGAGGAGGTTGTGGAGATGCTCCATGGTCAGTTAATAGGGAAGGAGGAGGAGAGTAAGAAAAACGATGAGGAACTCCGGGAGAAGTTAGCCGCTAAGGATAGGGAAATCGTGGATATTAAACGCGCCCACCAGTCCAGTATAATCCATCTAAGCAGCTTCCAAACCCAGAACGACAAGGCCTACGAGGACACACAACGTGCTATCTTGGTAAGAGAGGAGACCGAACAGAAGGTCACTCAGTTAACGAATAAATGTGCCAGTCTACAGGCAGCTTTAAGAACATTTCACCAGTCCACTAAGGAGCAACGGCAAAGTACTGCTGACCACACCAAGTGCCAACGAGAGATAGAGAGATTGCAGGTGTTACTTTCAGTTCAAAACGGATTTATGTGTACCTTCGGGACAGTAGGGACAGAGAAAGGAGAGATGGCTGATTGGGGAGAGTTACAGGAAAGCGTGCAAATGTATGTAGATAGCCCCTATATCTGTCCATGTCGGAACTATAGCCACTAATCACCCTGTTGTTCTGGTCGAACTACCCCCAACTGCAGAGCACATTTTAGGAATGGATTTCATGAACTCTAATAACCTCTCATTTGACCCCGTAAATAGGTGTGGATGGCAGATGTCTACAATAACAAGGGCTATCAGTAGGTGATTATGTAACTAGGATCTGCTCAGTGGGAGAATATTGGTTTAATCCTTCAACAATTAGCGCTGACGCGACCATCAGGGAGGTGCTCACCAAACACAAAAGCGTCTTTGCTATGCACAAACACTATTGTGAGCAGATATCAGGAGACGTTATGATCTCAGACCCAGACCCTAAACCGCAGAAACAATATGGCTTTCCCCAGCAGACTAGGAATGAAATCTTCAAAGTGATAGACAGTTTATTAAAACAAGGTGTAATTTGACCCGTAGCGGCCACCAACAGTGCTCCGATTTAGCCAGTTAAGAAACCAGATGGCTCAATTGATTACAGCGAATTGAATAAAGTCACCCCTTTAACAGCCCCCACCGTTGCCATGTGGCCCACGACCATGCTTAAACAGAGAGTGCAAGCAAAATATTCACCGTGCTAGATATTAGAAATGGTTTCTGGTCCACAGGGAGATTGAGCAGAAGCGCATTGACACCATTGTAAAATTGCCCCTGCCCCGTAATGTAAGTGCACTCCGTTCATTCCTAGGTTTGGTAGGATACTGCAGGAATCATATTGATGGTTTTGCCACTAAAGCCGCCCCTCTCTCAGAACTTTTTAAAAAGAACGCCCCCTGGAATTGGCTTTCACAGCACACAGACGCAGTAAACGATTTAAAGCGCACCTTAGCAACAGCCCCTGTTTTACAAGTTCCTGACCCTGACTTGCCATATGAAATGAAATAAAAATTGCTTATTGTCACAAGTAGGCTTCAAATGAAGTTACTGTGAAAAGCCCCTAGTCGCCACATTCCGGCGTCTGTTCGGGGAGGCTGTTACGGGAATCGAACCGTGCTGCTGGCCTGCCTTGGTCTGCTTTCAAAGCCAGCGATTTAGCCCTGTGCTAAACAGCCCCAGTATGCCATTGAGGTAGCAGCCACGGAGCAAACCCTTTCAGCAGTACTCCTACATGAACGACGTGACAGGTTAGGACCAATAGCATTTGCGTCCAGAGCTTTAGACCCCGTAGAACAAGGATTTTCTGTCTGTGAACGGCACAAACTAGTCTTTTGGGCAGTTCAATACTTTGCATATATTACAGGCCTCAAACCAGTCACAATCCTCACCCGTCCTGTAGAGGGTGTGGTAATCACCACTGTTGTATATATTAGGAGATGTGTGGTAAGGCCCTGTACTACAGGTATGGGGGTAGACCCTGCCTGCTGGCTACGCCCAGTAGGTGGAGTATAAATATGTGTGCTCCCTATACAGCAGCCATTTCGCCAGCTGCTGTAGGAGGCTACACATCTTAGAGACGCCAAAAAGGACTTTGAACACTGGCTAGCTTGTTTAGAAGCTTACATCAGGTCTGCACCAGACCCAATCCCGGAAGCTCCGAAGATCCAGATACTCTACTCACGGCTGAGCGC
The DNA here is from genome assembly GCF_047496885.1 of Scyliorhinus torazame. Taxonomy (NCBI): domain Eukaryota; kingdom Metazoa; phylum Chordata; class Chondrichthyes; order Carcharhiniformes; family Scyliorhinidae; genus Scyliorhinus; species Scyliorhinus torazame. The sequence continues at coordinate 37,285,244 of NC_092718.1, forward strand.
CAACGTCTTTCCTCTTATCCAGGACGTGCTGACCTATGATGAAGCCATGGCGCTACTGAAAGAGAACTACGCCTAGCAGACAAACACGTTCTTCGCCTGACACATACTCTCTACTCGCTGTCAACTCCCTGGTGAGTCCGTAGAAGATTTCTGGCGTGCTTTAATTCCTCTGGTCAGAGACTGTGGCTGTCAGGCCGTCACGGCCATGAACATTCAAACCTCCTCATGCGGGACGCCTTCGCTACAGGGATAGGGTCAGACCTCATACGCCAGCGACTTTTAGAGGGGGCCACGACCGACCTCGCAGCAACAAAAAAACTGGCTCTATCGATGACGGTCGCCTCGCGCAATATTCAGGCCTACACCCCCAGCCGCGCGGCCCACCCCTCCTACACATCGTTGACTCTGCAAACGGCCGCTCCACCGGGGGCCTCACCCAGTCAATACACCTGTGCCACGCGCCAGCCAGCCAACCCCGGGAGCCCCCGATGTTACTTCTGCGGGCAACAGAAACACCCCCGCCAATGCTGCCTGGCCCGCACCGCCTTTTGCAAGGTCTGTGGCAAGAAGGGGCACTTCGCTGCGGTGTGCCAGGCCTGCTCAGTCGCCGCTATTGCCCCGACCTCCCTCGCATATGGACAATGGGCGCCGCCATCTTCACCTCCCCGAACCACACGCGGCCAGTGGGTGCCGCCATCTTCTCCCCCTCAGACCACGCGCGGCCAGTGAGCACCACCATCTTCCCCTTCTCGGACCACGTGCGGCCCATGGGCGCCACCATCTTTTTCAACCCCCGCCACGTGCGGCCCGTGGGCGCCGCCATCTTGTCCACCTCAGGATCTCCAGATGCCGCCATCTTGTCTTCCCCACGGCACTTGGGCACCACCATTGTTCCAGGACTCGTGCCCCCCGGGCACCCCATCGTTCGACACCAGCGACGACCTGCCACGACTTGTCTCGGTCACGATCGACCAGTCTCGCCCGCACAATCTAGCCACCTCCTCGACAAGCATAAAGATCGATGGGCAAAAGACCTCTTGTCTGCTGGACTCCGGGAGCACCGAAAACTTCATCCATCCAGATACAATAAGGCGCTGCTCCCTTGCGGTACATCCCGCTAATCAAAGAATCTCCCTGGTCTCCGGATCCCACTCCGTGGCGATCTGGGGGTACTGTATAGTCACACTCACGGTCCAGGGCGTAGAATTCATTGGCTTCCGCCTCTACGTCCTCCCCAACCTCTGCGCTGCCCTGCTACTCGGCCTGGACTTCCAGTGTAACCTCCAGAGCCTACCTTGAAATTCGGCAGGCCCCTACCATTCCTTATTGTGTGCGGCCTCGCGACTCTAAAGGTCGACCCACCTTCCCTATTCGCAAACCTAACCCCGGATTGCAAACCCGTCGCCACCAGGAGCAGACGGTACAGCACCCAGGATAGGGACTTCATCAGTCCAGCGGCTGTTTCGGGAAGGCATCATCGAGGCCAGCACAGCCCCTGGAGAGCCCAAGTGGTAGTGGTGAAAATTGGGGAGAAACACAGAATGGTCGTGGACTACAGCCAGACCATCAATAGGTACACGCAGCTCGATGCGTACCCCCTCCCACGCATATCTGATATGGTCAATCAGATTGCACAGTACCGGGTCTTCTCAACTGTAGACCTCAAATCCTCCTACCGCCAGCTCCTCATCCGTAAGGCAGACCGCCCATACACTGCCTTCGAGGCAGATGGCCGCTTCTACCATTTTCTCAGGGTTCCCTTCGGCGTCACCAATGGGGTCTCAGTCTGCCAAAGGGAGATGGACCGAATAGTCGACTGGTACGGGTTGCGGGCCACCTTCCTGTACCTAGACAATGTTACCCTGTGTGGCCACGATCAGCAGGGCTACGATGCCAACCTTGCCAAATTTCTCCACACCGCCACTCTCCTAAACCTCACCTATAACAAGAAGTGCGTATTCAGCACGAACCGCTTAGCCATCCTCGACTATGTGGTCCAGAGTGGAGTTCTGGGGCCCGATCCCGACCGCATGCGCCCCCTCATGGAGCTCCCCCTTCACCACTGCCCCAAGGCCCTCAAACGCTGCCTGGGGTTCTTTTCATACTACGCCCAGTAGGTCCCAAACTACGCGGACAAGGCCCGCCCAGTCATCCAGTTCACCCTTTTCCCCCTGACGGCCGAGGCCCAAGATGCCTTCGACCGTATTAGAGCCGATATCGCTAAGGCCGCGATGCACGCAGTAGACGAGACGCTGCCCTTTCAAGTGGAGAGCGACGCTTCAGACATCGCCCTAGACGCCACGCTCAATCAGGTAGGCAGGTCCGTGGCATTCTTTTCCCGCACCCTTCATGCCTCCGAAATTCGGCACTCCTCCGTGGAAAAAGAGGCCCAAGCCATCGTTGAAGCTGTGCGGCATTGGAGGCATTACCCGGCCAGCAGGAGATTCACTCTCCTCACTGACCAACAGTCGGTAGCCTTCATGTTTAATAACACACAGTGGGGTAAGATCAAGAATGATAAAATCTTGAGGTGCAGGATAGAGCTCTCCACCTACAACTACGAGATTTTGTATCTCCCCGGCAAGCTCAACGAGCCCCCAGATGCCCTATCCCGAGGTACATGTGCCAGCGCACAGGTGGCCCGACTCTGGACCGTGCACGATAACCTTTGTCACCCGGGAGTCACGCGGTTGTAGTACCATTTCATAAAGGCCCGCAATCTGCCCTACTCCGTCGAGGAAGTCAGGGCAATCACCAGGGACTGCCAGGTCTGTGCGGAGTGCAAACCGCACTTCTACCAGCCAGACCACGCACGCCTGGTGAAGGCCTCCCACCCCTTCGAAAGCCTCAGCATGGATTTCAAAGGGCCCCTCCCCTCCACCAACCGTAACACGTATTTCCTCAGTGTGGTCGATGAATACTCCAGATTTCCCTTCGCCATCCCATGCTCCGATATGACGTCCGCCACTGTCATCAAAGTCCTCAACACAATCTTCGCGCTGTTTGGCTTCCCCGCCTACATCCACAGTGACAGGGGATCCTCATTCATGAGTGATGAGCTGCGTCAGTTCCTGCTCAGCAGGGGTATCACCACCAGCAGGACGACCAGCTATAACCCCCGGGGAAACGGGCAGGTGGAGAGGGAGAATGGGACGGTCTGGAGGGCCGTCCAACTTGCCCTACTGTCCAGAAATCTCCCGGCCTCCCGCTGGCAGGAGGTCCTCCCGGATGTACTGCACTCCATTCGGTCGCTACTATGCACCGCCACTAACGACACGCCCCATGAACGACTCTTTGCCTTCCCCAGGAAGTCCACATCCGGGGTGTCACTCCCGACTTGGCTCACAGCTCCAGGACCCATACTCCTCCGTAGGCACGTCTGACTCCACAAGGCGGACCCGTTGGTTGAAAGGGTGCAGTTACTCCACGCTAACCCCCAGTATGTCTACGTAGCGTACCCCGACGGCAGCCAGGATACTGTCTCCGTCAGGGACCTGGCACCAGCAGGTTCCACACACACCCCCCTCTGGCCTGGATCCACACACACCCTCCCCCGGCGCACTCAGCAGCAACCCCCCTAGGACCATTCGTCCTCCCGCTGCCCACGCCCGAGGATGAAGAGGATTTCAGCACGCTCCCGGAGTCACCGAGGACCAGACGAACACCGGAATCGCTGCCACCACTGTGTCGCTCCCAATGCCACATCAAGGTCCCAGACCGGCTAAATCTATAATTGGTTCGGGACTATCAAACCACCTTGTACTGGACTTCAGAAAGAATTTTTTTTTTCCGCTTCTATATATTAAACTTGCTCTGTATATAGTTCTCCACCACCCCCGCTGGACTCAATTTCAACAGAGGGTGAATGTGGTAATCACCACTGTTGTATATATTAGGAGATGTGTGGTAAGGCCCTGTACTACAGGTACGGGGGTAGACCCTGCCTGCTGGCTCCGCCCAATAGGTGGAGTATAAATATGTGTGCTCCCTATACAGCAGCTATTTCGCCAGCTGCTGTAGGAGGCCACACATCTTAGAGTAAAAAAGCCTCAGTTGTATTCAACTCTTGTCTCTGTGCAATTGATCGTGCATCAGAGGGCCCCTGGACAAATCTTCAAATCGATTACATTGGTTCAATCCCACCCTGCAGGAATGGTTTCAAATATGTTCTGGTTGTTATTGATACGTTTACTAAATGGTCAAAGCCTTTCCCACCCGTTCCAACACAGCAAAAGCTATAGATAAAATCCTGACCCATCAAATATTCACACGCTTGGGTCTTCCATGCAGCATTGAGTCAGACCAAGGCACACACTTCACTACCAGGGTAAAGCAAAATGAAATGGCTATCTTTGGGATAAAACAGAATTTCCACATAGCATACCACCCCCAGTCCAGTGATATCGTTGAGCGAATGAACCGCACTTTAAAATTGATTATCAGATAAACAGTGCAGCAAAACAAAACCACTTGGGACACAGTACTTCCCTTCACCCACATGTTAATTAGGAACACAATTTCCAGCTTAACAGGTTTCACCCCTCACACACTTATGACTGGCAGGTCCATGAAAGGAATTCAGTATTTGGTAGGACTTGATTTGGCCAAGCCGCAGTAACTGCCCTCACCCACGTAAAAGCAGTGCAACAGATCACAGAGAACATTAAAGCGGTACAACTGGCTGCTGCTGTCCAACTAGGCGCTAGGAAAAGGCAGAGTAAGGCCTACTTTGACAAAAAGGTCCACCCCATAGAATACACAGTCGGCCAGCAAGTTATGATCTCGCTGTACAACCCGAGCTCCTTCCTATCCCCTAAATTCGCCGGCCCCTGCGTCATTTCAGACAAAGTAAGCCCCTCCTTTTACAAGATAGCGTACCCTAACGCCAAGACTGGTTTCTTCCACATCAATCAACTCAAAACATACGTAGTCCAATGTACTCATGTCCACCACTGTAGCAACGGGGATGGCCACTTACAAAGGGAAATATGGCCACTTGCAAAGAATCACGGGAAAAATGGTCAATGCAAAATCCAGACAAACTCAGAGCTTAAGCGTATATTTGCCACTAGATAACCAGACATGATCGAAATCCCCAGCCAATTTGCATTATAATGGCCCATTTCCCCAGAACAAAAGTCTTGTACTCAGGTATCAGATACTGATACAGACTCATCGGCGCCACTCCCTTCACCCAGAAAGCCCAAACAGCCAAGGTCAATGACCGCTCAGGACATGAGCAGCCATCAAGGCACCCGCCCCTTTATTGGCTAAAATCGAAGGCAGTAATCAAAGCCTGCCGAATTATTGGGTCCAAAGCTAAGGACCACCCAAAAGAGCGCGAAACCCCCGAAGGATAAAAAGAGACACTGCCATGTGTTTAGTCTCTCTTGGCCCCGGCTTACGCCTAAAACCAATTGCAGCATCACGACCAGAAGCAGGTTCAAGGCCAACGATCGCTACCAGATGGATGAGCCCAGCAGAAACGAAGTCACTTCTCCAGCCACACAAGATACGAACAAAGGCCTTGTTCCTCTGCATAAAGCCGGGTGCCTGAAGTTAAGTACAGGTTGTTGTAGTGTTAGATGTAATTTAGCTTGTAGTATTTTATGTTGCATGTCAAAGTAATTCTTGTGCTAAATAAACTATCATTGAACTTGAACTAACTAACTGGTTGTTTGGTCTTTGATCGATATCCGGTAAAACCTTGTGGTGGTATCATTTGACATCTGGCAACTCTGAAAAGCAATATCATCATTAATAACTGCCATATCTAGTTAATTTGGCAACATTATTGGTGCCGATTGGCAACATTATTGGCGACTCCGCCGGGACCTCGACCTAGAAGTGATTTTTTTCACTCCGAGAGAACCCATAAAACTTTAAATTAGAAACCCAATCGAGAAAAGTGAAAGAAACCATAAGTGTAAGGCCCGTAGCGATCAAATCTCCAAAATTCGGAAGTGTGTATTAACTTGCATGCGTACTAACAGGGATATAAGGTAATCTCGTTAGATTTTGTTGCGTAAAACTATCGGGAGTATTGTGAACCGGAAATTAGCTTAGGCCATACCCGCTGTTCAAATCGCTGCCTTATTCCCCCTGTCCCAAATTTACGGTAGAGAAACAGAGATTGCGGTAGGAAAAGAGATACTAGTAGCAATGGCAGCAAAGGCAATGGAACGCCTGATGAACCCGCAGGAACCCGAGGTCGCAGCGACCAACAGAGCAGAGCAGTGCCTCATATGGGAAGAGGAATTAAGGAAGTATTTGAAGAGGAAAGGATGGCCCCTTTGGCCCGAGTTTTGTTCAAATGAAGAGTCAGATCCAGGAAGCATAGGACAAACCTGGTGGGACAACCTAACCGAGGTACATAAAAAGAACGCAGGGAAAGTTCGTAAGCCGATGGCAATCGTGTCCTGTCTGGCACAATTACGAGGCACAGAGGAGGTCATGAGGACGCTCCGCAGACGGCTAATTGAGAAAGAGGAGAAGAATGAGGGAAACTTTAGTGAATGGGAGAAAATTAATGAGTAACTCCGGGAACAATTGGCAGCTAAAGACAAGGAGATGGCTGATGTCAAACGGGCACACCAATCTTGTTTAGTTCACCTCAGCAGCTTTCAGACCCAGTACGATAAGGCCTACCAAGATACACAGCGCGCAATTTTGGTACAAGAAGAGACAGAACAGCAGGTAGAACAGCTAAAGAAACAATGCACAGATTTGAAGGCAGCTTTACGAGCGCTCCATAGTTCCACAACGGAACAAAGACAGAGTACAGTAGATTACGCCAAATGGAGGCAACAAATAGCAAAGTTACAGTCACTGTTTTCACTGCAAAACGGCTTCAGAGATACCTCTGGACCGAAGTTAGACCAGGAGAATGGCCCCAGTTGGCAAGAACTAAATGAAACTGCCCTTAGATATGTGGAGGATATAGAAAATCAGAATAGAGTCCCCCAGGCCCCGAAAAGGAACGCACCCGCACCACCGACTGCAAAGGCAGCACCTACCCCCATGCATCCAGTCACCACACAGCGCACGTCACAGGATCGCGAGGAGCCCGATTTCGTTTGCACCACCCCACTAACCATCACCCAATTGAGAGATGCCTGCGCCAAAATTGAACCATTTGAACCCACAGCAGACCCGCATAATTTCTTTGAGACAGTACAACAGCAAACAGTTATGTACGGTCTAGACGAAAGGGAGGAAGTTAAGCTTATAGTCATGAGCCTTGACCTGTCTGTTAGCTCAGCTTTACCAGAACCCCAGAATGTAGGAGGAGGAAGCCTCCAGGAGATGAAGGCAGCTATTTTACAAGCGATTAGATCCAACAGAGGAGATCCCATAGAAGGTCTAAACCGATGTAGACAAAAGAAGGGAGAGCATTCGACTGCATACGCAGGACGCCTTTGGATACACTTTAAAGCGGTCTTTGGGGATTTAGTCCGCGCACACTTAGATAACAACAACACAACCAAATGGGCCTGCACTTTAGTCTCCCACGCCACAGAAGCAGGTCAAAAAGCCTGTATGAATTATGACCCCGCAGACGTCACACATAATGAAGTGTGGGTTTTAAAGAGACTCTCCAGAGCTTGGGAACAATCCCTACATAGAAAGGCAGATCAGGAGAAGGCAGAAGCGAATATGAACCCAGTCAGGACTACTCAGGACCCCGCATGGGTAAATGAGGGCAGACATGAAGGTCAGCACCCCAGAGCACAGGCACCATGAGGTTGCTATAATTGTGGACAAAAGGGACATTACGCCCGTGAAGCAAACACCCCCCCCCAAACCAGCAACAGAACCAGCAATCAAACGCCCCACCTAGGTGTCATAATATGCACCCATGCACATCATGAGGTAAAAGCAGGCAGTGACAGACACCCAGGTGAGCCAATCAACATACAGAACAGAACACGACCAATCACCAGACAGAACACCAGAGGGGGGCTTCCAACTATAAAACACACGAGGCATCAGCACTCTGCCTCTTTCCACTGGGGACAACTGTAGTGACAGTCAGGGTGTACAAATCATTCAACACCTTCTACACGGGGATCAGAGCTAGCCTGGTCGAGATAGTTAATGTTAGTTTACTTAGAGTAGTAGAGAGTCAACCCACAGGCAGCTATGTGCTTTGTTACTGAAGTTCAATAAATCTTACTGAACCAACACCTATGTGTATGCTTGATCATTTAACTGCATCGTGTTGCAGTCCGTGTTACCCCAGGGTGAATAATACGACATGATACCAGGGGTGGCTACTACTTCTAAGTAATTTACCTTCGAAAATTCACTGACGACCAGCAACTGCCTTCCAGCGGCATGGAAAAGATCCAGGCACCTCCACAGCTCCGGATCTCCGGGAACCTTGGCGCCGACTGGCGGGTCTTCAAGCAGAAATTCAGTCTATACCTTGAGACCTCGGGCCTCGAAAGTGCGTCCGATGCCCAAATTATCTGCTGCTACTGTCGACTGCAGGGGACCAGGCCATCCAAATCTTCAATTCGCTCTCTTTTGCTGACGGTGAGGACAAGACCAAGTTCCAGACCATCTTAGCCAAATTCGACAGTCACTGTGAGGTCGAGACGAATGATAGCTTTGAGCGTTATGTCTTCCAGCAGCGCCTTCAGGGTAAGGATGAGCCTTTCCAGTCTTTTCTCACTCATCTTCGCATTCTAGCGCAATCCTGCAACTACGGTGACACCGCTGACTCCCTCTTCAGGGATCAGATCATGTTTGGTGTCCACTCCGACGCGGGAGCAGCTCCTAAAAATAAAAAATATGACCCTGCCAGTGGCCATCGAGACGTGCAAAGTCCACGAACAAACGAAAAAGCTGCGCTATTCCTGCTTCAAAACGGCAGAGCAGGACCAACTTGCCTCCCACGAGGCAGAGAGTGTACAGGCCATCACCCAAATGCGGTGCCGGAGCATCGATGAAGGCGGCCATTTCGTACGCTTTTCCAGGGGTCCCACACATGCGCACCATGGTCGTGAGAACGAAGTGGCCGAAAACTACACTGCGCAGGTGCAAGCGGCGGCTGACCGCACTGCGCATGTGCGACGACGCACCGAGCGTCACGATGCCGACGTGATGACGTGCCCCAACTGTGGCACCGCCCATTTAAAGCGACAATGCCCTGCAAGAGGCAGGCGATGTCTCAACTGCAAGAAGCTTTGCCATTATGCGGCTTTGTGCAGGTCTGCACCTCCGACAGGGGGGCCAGCGATCCCAGTTCCAATGCAGACACGTTCGAAGTGTGCAGCAAGGGCTGCTGGATTTGGAACCAGATTCCGTCATGGATCCAGAGGACGACTGCCCGGAGTCCCCATATCGAGTGGGCATCATCACCATGCATGACAAGGCCTCCTCGCATTCAGCAACACACACACCCAGCCTCATTGTGGATTGTGCGGACGAGTGGCGTGCCACAGTACAAGTCAACGATTGTAGCGTCCGGTTCAAGCTGGACACCGGTGCTTTGGTCAATCTAATATCCCAAGCAGATCTTACTTGTATCCAAAGGCAGCCAACAATTCTTCCGCTGGCCTGCCAGTTGCTCGACTACAATGGAAATGCCATCACTGCGTTAGGGTCCTGTCACCTGCACGTATCCAACAAGGCCATCAGGGCCACTTTCCGGTTTGAGATCGTCAAGCCCGTCAAGACTTCTCTGCTTGGTGCCCATGCATGCAAGCCACTCCATCTCATCCAGCGTGTACATGCCATGTTCTCTGCCAACAGCACTCTTCAGGCCGACATTGAGGAGCTTCTATTGCAATACCTGGATGTGTTCAGTGGGATGGGTATGCTGCCCTACCGCTATAAAATTCTGCTCAGGCCTGATGCCACGCCTGCACCATGCGCCACGCCGGGTGCCGGCGCCCCTAAAAGACCGTCTAAAGGTGCAGCTGCATGAGCTCCAAGATCAGGGAATAATATCCAAGGTGACAGAACCAACTGACTGGGTCAGCTCGATGGTCTGTGTCAAGAAGCCCTCTGGAGAACTGTGCATTTGTATCGATCCCAAGGATCTGAACCGCAACATTATTAGGGAACACTACCCGATCCCGAAGCGGGAGGAGATGACGAGTGAGATGGCACATGCCAAATTCTTTACAAAGCTGGATGCATCGCGTGGCTTCTGGCAGATACAACTAGACGAGTCCAGCAGGAAGCTCTGCACGTTTAATACACCCTTCGGCAGATATTGCTACAACCGCATGCCGTTTGGTATTGTTTCGGCCTCTGAAATCTTTCATCAAATAATGGAGCAAATGCTAGAGGGCATTGACGGTGTGCGGTTTTATGTTGACGATGTCATCATATGGTCCACGACCCCGGAGGAACATATTTCTCGTCTGCAACAAGTCTTCAGGCGCATACATGCCAACGGCCTGAAATTAAATAAAACCAAATGGTCCTTTGGCATGTCGTCAATTAAGTTTCAGGTGATCAGATCTCCCAACAGGGCGTGCAACCAGACTCGGACAAAGTCAAGGCCATCAACACAATGAAGACCCCAGAGGACAAGAAGGCGGTCCTCTGCTTCCTGGGGATGGTAAATTTGGGGGGGAAGTTCATTCCCAACCTTGCGACACACATCATGGCCCTCGCGCACCTGGTGAAGAAGTCCACCACTTTCCAGTGGCTATGTGCACATCAAGCAGAGTGGCTTGAGTTGAAAGTGAAGCTAACCACCGCTCCTGTTCTCGCTTTTTTTGACCCAGCAAGGGAGACTAAAATCTCCACAGACACCAGCCAGGACGGCATTGGGGCGGTGCTCCTCCAGAAGGATGACACCTCGTCCTGGGCCCCAGTGGCCTATGCGTCAAGGGCCATGACCCCCACTGAGCAACGATATGCTCAAACAGAGAAAGAATGCCTGGACCTTCTCACTGGCATCGTGAAATTCCACGATTATGTCTATGGTCTCCCGACCTTTACAGTAGAGACGGATCACAGACCCCTAGTGCACGTTATACACAAGGACTTAAATTACATGACACCCAGGCTCCAGCGCATTCTCCTTTGACTCCGCAGGTATGATTTTGAACTGGTTTACACACCTGGAAAGGAGCTAATCATTGTGGATGCCCTGTCGCGTGCCATCACCTCGCCCTGTGAGCAGGTAGACTTCATACACGACATTGAGGCACAGGTGCAACTGTGTGCCAGCACCCTCCCGACATCCTACGAACGACTTGTCATCATTCGAGAAGAGACCGCCAAGGACCCTCTTCTGCAACGGGTCATACATCACCTCACGAATGGCTGGCAGAAAGGGCAATGCCCCCAATACTATAATGTAAAGGATGACCTAACTGTTGTTGAGGGGATCCTCCTGAAATTGGATTGCATCGTCATTCCGCACGGCCTCCAGAGCTTGATGCTCACGCAGATACATGAGGGACACCTCGGTATTGAGAAGTGCAGGCGCAGGGCCCGACAGGCTGTCTATTGGCCCGGCATCAATGAGGATATAGCAAACATGGTCCTCAATTACGTGACCTTCCGGCGCTTCCAGCCTGCTCAGCCCAAAGAAACGCTCCAGCAGCATGGGATCGTGACCTCTCCGTGGTCTAAGGTCGGCGTTGACCATTTTCACGCCAACGGGCGTGACTACGTCCTGATAATTGATTACTTCTCCAGTTACCCCGAGGTAGTGAAACTGTCTGACCTAACATCCAGGACTGTCATAAAGGCCTGCAAGGAGGCATTTGCCAGGCATGGAATCCCGCTCACGGTTATGAGCGACAACGGTCCCTGTTTCTATAGTCAAGAATGGTCCAACTTCGCAAAGCAATACCACTTCCAGCACATCACCTCGAGCCCGCATTACCTGCAATCTAATGGGAAGATCGCAAAAGGGGTCCATATCGTGAAGCAGATGCTCTGTAAGGCTGCGGACTCAGCTTCAGACTTTAATCTTGCTCTTCTGGCGTACAGGGCAACCCCTCTGTCCAACGGTTATGTCTCCGGCACAGCTCCTTATGAATCATAACCTGCGGACAACTGTTCCGGCCATTCATGTACCTGACCTGGATCACCTTCCAGTGCTGCAAAAGATGCAGCAGATCAGTACCCGGCAAAAACTGACATGTGATGCTCATGCTACTGATCTGCCTGTGCTCTCTCCGAAGGACGCTGTTCGCGTCAAGTTGCCTGGTGGAGGCTGGTCAGCTCCAGCTGTTGTTGTTCGACAGGCTGCTCCCAGGTCGTTTGTGGTTCGCATGGCTGATGGATCTATTGTCCGGCGCAACAGAAGGGCACTACGCAAACTTGCCTGCCCACCACCGGATCTCACGTTCCCAGATGTCGTTCTGCCTTATCCGGACACCTCGCTCTACGAGGCCACCAATCTGGCTGCATGCCAACCTGTCAAGACACCATCATCCCCGCCTCCACCTCTCAGGCGGTCCATAAGAATCCGACCACAGCCCCAACGACTGGACTTATAAATAGTTCCTTTGTATATATACTGTTATGTTTCTGCACGCTAGACACCTTACATGTACATATCCATTCACTCACCAATTGCTGTATATAGTTACTTTTGTAATTATGTCGTATATGCTCTAAGCAGCCGACAATTTTTTTTTAAAAAGGGGGATGTTATAATATGCACCCATCACATCATGAGGTAAAAGCAGGCAGTGACAGACACCCAGGTGAGCCAATCAACATACAGAACAGAACACAACCAATCACCAGACAGAACACCAGAGGGGGGCTTCCAACTACAAAACACACGAGGCATCAGCACTCTGCCTCTTTCCACTGGTGACAACTGTAGTGACAGTCAGGGTGTACAAATCATTCAACACCTTCTACACGTGGATCAGAGCTAGCCTGGTCTAGATAGTTAATGTTAGTTTACTTAGAGTAGTAGAGAGTCAACACACAGGCAGCTGTGTGCTTCGTTACTGAAGTTCAATGAATCTTATTGAACCAACGCCTACGTTTGGTGTATGCTTGATCATTTAACTCTATCGTGTTGCAGTCCGTGTTATCCCAGGGTGAATAACACGACACTAGGAACAATGTTAGGCCCATACATAGCATTAGCTCCCGATCAGACAATGCAGCGACCAATAGCACAGATTGACGGTGTTCGGACTCCCCAACTTGGGTCTGGGACAAATCAGGCAGACCAGTAATCACAGGCACAGTCCGGGCACATCCAGTAGAGTTCCTTTGGGACACAGGAGGGTCCCGCACCACTTTAAACTCCTCCACAATGTTTCAGTGCGACAAATGGCCCACCACACACACCATCACTCTTAGTGGATTTACAAGACATGTACAGCAGGGATACATTACGGCCCCCGTAGATATTCAAATCGGAAACATTAATACCAGGCACCCCGTTGTTTGAGTCAACTTGCCCCAAACAGCCGAGCACATTTTAGGAATCGACTTTATGAGCTCACACAACCTTTCCTTTGACCCTGTGAATAAGTGTATTTGGAAAATGGCCAGAACAGCAAGAGCCCCCGCCATGCTCACAGTAGGAGACTACGAACACAGAATTTCTCAATGGGAGATTATTGGGTTGACCCACAAGCGATTACCACAGATAAGACGATGAGAGAGGTCCTAAGGAATCATAAAACATCCTTCGCCCAGCAAAAGCACGATTGTGGAAAAATTCCGGGAACAGTCACAATTACTGGTCTCAATCCCAAGCCCCAGAAGCAATACGGTTTCCCACAGCAAGCCGAGAGCGAGATTGCAAAAGTAATACAAAGCTTGCTAGATCAAGACGTAATTCGGCCCGTAGCCTCAACAAACAATGCCCAATTTGGCCCGTAAGAAACCAGACGGTTCATGGAGATTAACCATTGATTACCGAGAACTCAATAAAGTAACCCCATTAGCAGCCCCACCATTGCCACGAGTCCCGAAACAATGCTAAAGCAGGGAGTACATGCTAAGTACTTTACTGTGCTGGACATTAGCAATGGCTTTAGATAAGGCTTGCCAATACAAGTTTGCGTTCACGTTCCAAGGACAGCAGTATACGTGGACATGCCTCCCGCAAGGTTTCCACAACTCCCCCTCCATTTTCACCGACAATTGGCCAACGGACTATCCAAATTCTCCCGACCCGAATGCCTCATTCAGTATGTGGACGACTTACTCCTACAAACTGACACAAAGGAAGAGCATGTTAAGCTTCTTTCCGAATTACTAGGTCTCATACAATCAATTGGATGTAAAGTTAACCCGAAAAAAGCCCAGATCCTAAAAGAAAAGGTCCTTTACTTAGACACCATTATCACACACGGAAAAAGAGGGATAGAACAGAAACGGATTGAACCGATAGTTAAATTGCCCTTGAAACCGCACTCCGGTTATTTTTAGGATTAGTTGTGTATTGTAGGAATCATATAGATGGTTTTGCAACAAAGGCAGCCCCACTTTCCGAGCCCCTTAAAAAGAACGTCCCATGGGAATGGCTTCCTCAGCACACAGACGCCATCAGTGAATTAAAAGGCGCCCTAGGTACAGCCCCCGCTTTGCAAGTTCCAGACCCACACTCTCCCTACGCCATAGAAGTAGCGACCACCGACCGAACCCTATCGGCATTAGAACTCCAAGAAAGACATGATCTTTTAGGACCCATAGCCTACGCCTCACAAGTTTTGGATCCCGTAGAGCAAGGATTTTCAGCCTGCGAACCGCACTTGCTCGCAGTCTTTTGAGCAGTGCAGTATTTTGCATATATCACAGGCCTCAACCCCGTAACGATTTTAACCGAGCACACCCCAACGCAGCTACTGTTAGATGGTAGGTTAAAAGACGGTTCAGTTAGCCAGATCAGAGCAGCTCGCTGGACACTGTTATTACAAGGGAGGGACATCACAGACAAACAGACAAAGACCCACACATTTTTAGCGGACAATTTACAGTATGAAGGAACCCCACATGAGTGCCAGATCATTGCAGCCAAACACCACATAGGACCCTTTATTCCAAAATCGCTACACCCACGTGAAGGTAGTAAAGCTCAGAATTCCCCAACCATGGATAACTCTTTAAAAATTTATGTAGATGGTTCCTCCACCAGTGACAGTGGAAAAAGAACAACAGGATGCGGTATTTATGTGGAAGACGCGTAGGGACGCGCATTAGAGGAAATATCTTTTAAATTGCCAGGTCACTTAGGATCGCAAGCAGCCGAATTAGCCGCAATTGCACATGTCGTGCAGCACCCAGATTCTTTCCCGACCCCCGCAGATATATATTCAGACAGTTTATATGTCTGTAATAGTTTGACAGAATTCCTGCTCCTGTGAGAATCTAGAGGATTCATATCCGCTGATGGTAAACCCCTACCCTCAGCCCCATTATTGAAGCATATTTTTGAGACAGCAAAAGACCGCACATATGGCATAATCAAAGTCAGAAGCCACCATCGTTCCTCCCCACCCGGTAACGTAAAGGCAGATGCCTTAGCCAAGTCAGGATCATGACACGGTCACTTTTGGCAACCCCCCGAGAGTGAACCGATACACGCAATCCAGGTTTCACAGACCAATATCGAAGATTTAGCCCTGGCCCAAAAGGCAGACGACACTCTTAAGCAAGTTTTAGACGGAAACCTCCCAGCACCCTACGACAAATTCAGGGACTCACTGACGGTACAGGATGGAATAGTATTAAGGAATGGAATTTATGTGGTCCCCACCCAGGATAGAAACCAAATAATTTCCCAGTTTCATGACGGACACGGACATCAGGGGATAGAAACCACCATTGCCCACGTAAGACCTTTGTGCTGGTGGCCCGATTTAAAAGCAGACGTCACGCATTATGTTGACAATTGTTTAATCTGTGCACAGAATAATCCAGAAAGGTACTCCAGGAAAGGACAATTAAGACACACCCGCCCTGTTAATGGCCCATGGACGAATTTACAGCTCGATTACATTGGTCCCCTCCCCCCCTGCAGAAATGGTTTTCAATATGACTTGGTAGTGATCGACACCTTCACAAAATGGGTGGAAGCATTTCCCTCCAGGACAAACACGGCTAAGGCAACAGCCAAGATTTTAACACAGCAGATATTTACATGCCGGGGACTCCCCCACAGCATTGAATTGGACCAAGTTTCTCATTTTACAGGCAGAGTAATGCAGAATGACCTAACTATTTTTGGAATAAAACAAAAATTCCATATTGCTTATCACCTCCAATCCAGCGGTATTGTGGAACGTATGAATCGGACCCTGAAAGCTACTATTACGAAAATGGCGCAACAGCACAACACCACATGTGACACAGTTCTCCCATTCGCCTTTATGTTTATTAGGAACACAGTATCAAGTTCCACAGGATTCACCCCCCACACCCTCATGACTGGACGACCCATGAAAGGAACTGAATATTTATTAGGACTTGATTTGGCCAGCCCCACAGTCACCGCCCTCACCCACGAAAAAGCAGTCCAAAAAGTCACGGAAAATATTAAAGCAGCCCAGTTCGCTGCAGCTGTCCGACTAGGCGCTAGGAAAAAGCAGAGTAAGGCCTGATTTGATAAAACAGTCCACCCAGTAGAATATACAGTTGGTCAGCAAGTGATGGTTTCCCTGTATAATCCCAGTTCGTTCCTCTCCCCTAAATTTGCAGGATCCTACTCCATTTCGGAAAATTGAGCCCCTCGGTGTACAAAATAATGTAACCTAATGGAAAAACAGGTTGGTTCCATATCAACCAGCCTAAAATTTATGGAACCCAATGTTGCCACTCACACCACGTCTCCCTGGCAATGGCAGACAAGTCCACCCTGCCCATCAACAACCTAGACCAACCCTTCCCCAGCCAGGACAGCATGTCCACGCCCACAGACCCGACCTTGTCCCCGCCCACAGGAACGACTTTTCACCTTGAACTTGATTCAGACGCTAGTAACAGCACTCCTGAATTAATTGATATTAATGACCACTAGCACAACCACCCCGACTCCAGTCGCTCCAGCCCCTGGAACCACGACCAGGACATGTTTGGCCCCCTGTACCCCCTTTCATTGCCACAGCCACCGCCCGACAATGGAAATTTGCCCTTTGCAGCTACCACCCCTCATGACCAAAGAATTCCCCATTGGCACCGCGACAACTCTTGTCGGTTAATAAGGAATGACGATTTGGATCCCACGACGGCCCATGCGGCCACAGCACGAAAATGCCAGACACGAGTTTGGCAACCGGGAGATGGTGATGACTCAGAGTCTGACTCCTGTTACGGTAGCCCTTTCGCGATGCTTTTTCATACTGAACCCTGAGGTGTCCAGATGATGAGAAAAAGGAGCCGCATGTGAATTACGGTGTCCTATTTCCTGATGGAACCTGCCCGCTTTACTTCTTTCTTCCTTATTGCTACATGGTTTTAATTAACGTCGGCCAGTTACAAGATTTCTTGATGCAGTCATGATTACTCTTTTGAAGCCATTTACTGCCCAATGACCATTAAAGGAACACGTTACAACTTCTTTCCGCTCGTGTCAGGTCACCCAGGCAATGGAGTAACGCACTAATCCCCGCCCTGCCTGAGGACCCCCTATGTATCCGGTCAGCCAAGCTTGGGTAGTGGAGCAACGGCACTGATCACCGCCCTACCCGGGGAATTCCACCCATTCTTGCCCTGCCGCGGCTCACATGCGCCTCATGTTCCCGTCACTGCTAGTAATTTGGAAAAGTTCTTAACACTCCTTACTGTCCTTGGCAGGTCTTTATTTCCCCCTTATCTGTTCTTTTTGTGTGTGGTTTAAAGAATGCTCTTTGCCACAGTCTCTGCACTCAACTCTTTACTTTCAGCGACTCTGGTCGCTACCCCAACTGCTATTTACATGTTTGACACACTTGGTTGTTACACATTTGCTGCTATACGTGAACTACCTCTGGACTCTGGACGGAGAAATTGTCCGCCCAATCACCGCATCGACCACAAGCTGCGGGATTCCTTGCACTTAAACAGAATTTCTTTTTTGGATGTTTTGTCTCTAAAATGGTTATTTGAAAAAAAAAAATGAGGGAATCACACGTGGTGACAATTCTAATGGGTAATTGAAGTTAAAGTGAGAAAGACAAACAAAATGAGATGTTAACCAACGATAATAACAGATACTATGCTTGCACCCTCAGGAATATACGAAGAACAAAGAACAAAAAGACAAGATGAAGACAGAACTGATGACCCCCATTATGATAATCGCTGGACTCCTACAAGCTTTTGTACCCTACACCACACCAGCGCCTAACATGACCACACAACATGATACCCCTAGCCCGGACACACCACATATAGAGATACACACTGATACCCCCACATGATGTGAAATCATTGTAAAATGGTATTCCCTTTCCTGTACAGTAGAAGCCCTTTTGGTAATAACAATACTCTGCAGTGTCGTTCAGACACTCAGACTCCGCAAATGGCGAAGGAGAGCCTCCCACTCCCCGATATATACACTCCGAGCCCCTTTCCTTGGAATCCACCAAACCCCACAAACCTATTAATCCTTTTTTCTGATGAAATAAAGATTGTATTTTTCTATGATTGTAATGGATTAAGTAGAGATGTGATGCTGCTGTTGTTGTTTAAAATTTTGTATTGAACATAGATTCCGTTTGATATTTGCCAGCAGCATGAGTGTAGCTTAGGTAATGACAGTTAGAGGTTCCCTTGTGTAAATAAGTTAAATGTATGATTAAATGTTTATAGTGGCCCCTTAGAATTTATGAATGTGTGATGTATTAAAAGCTTCGGTAAATGCTCCAAAAACATAGGACAGAGTAGTGTAGAACCTATCCTTGACCAAGGGTAACCGGCATACCAAAGATGGATGAGGAATCAATAGTGTGATCCACCACGCTTCGCGTTCAGGATCAAAAGGACAGGATGTAGCCATCTGGGATGGCCACTTACAAAGGGAAATATGGCCACTTGCAAAGAATCACGGGAAATATGTCCAATGCAGGATCCAGACGAACTCAGAGCTTAAGTGTATATTTGCCACCAGATAACCAGACACGATCGAAACCCCCAGCAATATTTGCATTATAATGGCCCATTTCCCCAGAACAAAAGACTTGTACTCAGGTGTCAGATACTGATACAGGCTCATCGGCGCCACTCCCTTCACCCAGAAAGCCCAAACAGCCAAGGTCAATGACTGCTCAGGACATGAGCAGCCATCAAGGCACCCGCCCCTTTATTGGCTAAAATCGAAGGCAGTAATCGAAGCCTGCCGAATTATTGGGTCCAAAGCTAAGGACCGCCCAAAGGAGCGCGAAACCCCCAAAGGATAAAAAGAGACACTGCCATGTGTTCAGTCTCTCTTGGCCCCGGCTTACGGCAAAACCAATTGCAGTATCACGACCAGAAGCAAGTTCAAGACTAACGATCGCTACCAGATGGATGAGCCCAGCAGAAACGAAGTCACTTCTCCAGACCCAGCCATGCAAGATCCGAACAAAGGCCTCGTTCCTCTGCATAAAGCCGGGTGCCTGAAGTTAAGTACAGGTTGTTGTGACTTCCGGGTGCGGCGATGACCAGCTAAGTCGCACGTTTCAGCACCTCCCGTTGAAACGGACTTTTGGGCTCTTATTAGGAGCCCCAACGGCAATTTCTAACGGCCAAAATCATTGTGCGGTGAAATAGGAGGGAATCCCCCAGGATAAATATGGATAAAGGAGAGGATAGTGGCCGGATTGCAGTGGATCCACTGGAGCAGCGGCAAGGAAGGGAAGCTCGAAGCAAGATGGCGTTGGAAGGTGGCTGTTTGGTATGGGGCCCGGAGCAACAAGAGTTCCTGTGGCGCTGTGTGGAAGAGCTGAAGAAGGAGGTGTTGGCCCCGATGCTACAGGCGATTGAAGAGCTAAAGGAGGCGCAGAGGACCCAGGAGTTGGAGCTTCGGGTCGTGAAGGCAAAGGCTGCGGAGAATGAGGATGAAATACAGGGCCTGGTGGTAAGGACAGAGCCGCACGAGGCACAGCACAAAAGGTGTGTGGAGAGGTTGGAAGCCCTGGAGAATAACTCGAGGAGGAAGAATTTAAGAGTCTTGGGTCTTCCCGAAGGCACAGAGGGGGCGGACGTCGGGGCATATGTGAGCACGATGCTTCACTCGCTAATGGGATCGGAGGCCCCGACGGGCCCTTTGGATGTGGAGGGAGCTTATCGAGTTCTGGCGCGAAGACCAAAGGCAGGAGAAATACCTCGAGCCATAGTGGTGAGGTTTCACTGCTACAATGACAGAGAGATGGTTCTAAGATGGGCGAAGAAAACTCGGAGCTGCAGGTGGGAGAACGCGGTGATCCGCGTGTACAAGGGTTGGAGTGCGGAGGTGGTGAGAAGGAGGGCAAGTTTCAACCGGGCCAAGGCGGTGCTCCACAAAAAGAAGGTTAAATTTGGAATGTTGCAGCCGGCGAGACTGTGGGTCACACACCAAGGGAAGCACCACTACTTTGAGACGGCAGAAGAGGCGTGGACATTCATTGTGGACGAGAAGCTGGAATAGTCTGGCGAGAGAAAAAGCTTCTGTAATAAAGTGGTGGGGTGATTATGTGGGATGAGGAAGGGGAAGGGGGGGGGGGATTTTTTTCAATTTTGTAACTTTTCTCTTTTCCCCTCGTGGGGGGGGGGGGGGGGGTGGTGCGGGAAGTATGGGAAACTGTGGGCGCCGGTGGGAAGGAAAGGGGAAGGAGAAGGGAACTGCGCCATCAGGGGCGGGGCCGAGTGGGAAACGCAGGCTTTGCTCCCGCTCTATGGTAATTGTGGCGGGAACGGGGACGCAGGAAGGAGGGGGACTCGCACAATGAGGGGCCAAGGACAAACGGGGGAAGCTGAGGTCAGCCAGAGTTTGCTGACTTTTGGGTGCAACATGGGGGGTGCAACTACGCTAGAAAGGGATCTAGCGGAGGGGGGGGGGGGAGTTAACTGGGTTGCTGCTGCTAAGGAGAAGGGGGAGCTGTTATGGGGCAGGGTGGTCGGGACGGGAGAGCACCGTCGGTGGGATATACGGGTACGTGGGAATTGGGTGAGGAGCTGGGTTAGAAAAGGGGATGGCTAGTCGACATGGGGGGGGGGGTAAAGAGCCCCCCAACCCGGTTGATCATGTGGAACGTGAGAGGGCTGAATGGGCCGATTAAAAGGGCACGGGTACTCGCACACCTAAAGAACTTAAAGGCAGATGTGGTCATGTTGCAGGAGACGCACCTGAAACTGGCAGATCAGGTCAGACTACGTAAAGGATGGGTGGGGCAGGTGTCCCATTCGGGCTTAGATGCGAAGAATAGGGGGGTGGCTATTTTAGTGGGGAAACAGGTACTGTTTGAGGCAAAGACCATAGTGGCGGACAGTGGGGGCAGATACGTGATGGTGAGTGGCAGATTGCAAGGGGAGGCGGTGGTTCTGGTGAACGTATACGCCCCGAACTGGGATGATGTAAACTTCATGAAGCGTATGCTGGGGCGTATCCCGGATCTGGAGGCGGGAAAACTGGTAATGTGGGGAGACTTCAATACGGTGCTTGATCCAGGGCTGGACCGGTCTAGGTCTAAGACCGGGAGGAGGCCGGCAGCGGCCAAGGTGCTTAAGGACTTCATGGAGCAGATGGGAGGAGTAGACCCCTGCAGATTTATTAGGCCTAGGAGTAAGGAGTTTTCATTTTTCTCCCATGTTCACAAGGTGTATTCACGGATAGACTTTTTTGTCCTGGGAAGGGCACTGATTCCGAAGGTGACAGGGACGGAGTACATGGCCATAGCCATTTCGGATCAAGCTCCACATTGGGTAGATCTGGAGGTAGGAGAGGAAAAGGAGCAGCACCCACTCTGGAGATTGGATGTGGGGTTGTTGGCGGATGAGGGGGTATGTCTAAGGGTGAGGGGGTGTATCAAAAGGTACCTGGAGCCTAATGATAACGGAGAGGTCCAGGTGGGAGTGGTCTGGGAGGCGCTGAAGGCAGTGGTCAGAGGGGAACTGATATCCATAAGGGCCCATAAAGGGAAGCAAGAGAGCAAAGAAAGGGAGCGACTGTTGAGAGAACTTCTGAGGGTAGACAGGCAATATGCAGAGGCTCCGGAGGAGGGACTGTACAGGGAAAGACAAAGGCTACATATGGAATTTGACCTGCTGACCACGGGCAAGGCAGAAGCACAGTGGAGGAGGGCACAGGGAGTACAGTATGAGTATGGAAAGAAGGCGAGCCGGTTACTGGCCCAACAACTGAGGAAGAGGGGAGCGGCGAGGGAGATAGGTGGGGTGAGGGATGAGGAAGGTGAGATGGAACGGTGAGCGGAGAGGGTGAACGGGGTGTTTAAGGCATTCTACGAGAGGCTGTATAAGGCTCAGCCCCCGGAAGGGAAGGAGGGAATGATGCATTTCCTAGATCGGCTGGAATTCCCGAAGGTAGAGGAGCAGGAGAGGACGGGACTGGGAGCACGGATTGAGGTGGAGGAGGTGGTAAAGGGGATTGGGAGCATGCAGGCGGGGAAGGCCCCGGGACCGGATGGGTTCCCGGTGGAATTTTATAGGAAATACATGGACCTACTGGCCCCGCTTTTGACGAGAACCTTTAATGAGGCCAGGGAAAGGGGGAAGTTGCCCCCGACTATGTCGGAGGCGACGATATCGTTACTCTTAAAGAAGGAAAAAGACCCGCTGCAGTGCGGGTCTTACAGGCCTATTTCCCTCCTGAACGTGGATGCTAAGCTCCTGGCCAAGGTGATGGCGACAAGGATAGAGGATTGTGTCCCGGGGGTGGTCCACGAGGATCAAACTGGGTTCGTTAAGGGGAGACAGCTGAACACGAATATACGGAGGCTGCTAGGGGTGATGATGATGCCCCCGCCGGAGGGGGAGGCGGAGATAGTGGTGGCGATGGACGCTGAGAAAGCATTTGACAGAGTGGAGTGGGACTACCTATGGGAAGTGTTGAAGAGATTTGGTTTTGGAGAGGGGTTTATTGGATGGGTACAGCTGCTATATAGGGCCCCGGTGGCAAGTGTGATCACAAACAGGCAGAGGTCCGACTACTTCCGTCTTTATAGAGGGACAAGACAGGGGTGTCCCCTGTCTCCGTTACTGTTTGCATTGGCAATTGAGCCGCTGGCCATAGCACTGAGGGGCTCTAGGAAGTGGAGGGGAGTACTCAGGGGAGGAGAAGAACACCGGGTATCATTGCATGCAGATGATCTATTGCTGTATGTTGCGGACCCAGTGGAGGGGATGCCTGAGATAATGTGGACACTCAGGGAGTTTGGGGAATTTTCGGGGTACAAATTGAATATGGGGAAGAGTGAGTTGTTTGTGGTGCATCCGGGGGAGCAGAGCAGGGGAATAGATGATTTACCGCTGAGGAGGGTAACAAGAGATTTCCGGTACTTAGGGATCCAGATAGCCAGGAACTGAGGAACCCTACATAGGCTTAATTTAACACGATTGGTGGAACAGATGGAGAAGGATTTTAAGAGATGGGACATGGTGTCCCTGTCACTGGTGGGCAGGGTGCAGGCGGTCAAAATGGTAGTCCTCCCGAGATTTCTTTTTGTGTTCCAGTGCCTCCCGGTGATGGTTATGAGGGCTTTTTTCAAAAACATTGAGAAGAGTGTTATGAGCTTTGTGTGGGCTGGGAGGACCCCGAGAGTGAGGAGGGTTTTTTTGCAGCGTAGCAGGGATAGGGGGGGACTGGCACTGCCGAGCTTAAGTGATTATTATTGGGCCGCCAATATCTCAATGGTGTGTAAGTGGATGGGAGAAGGGGAGGGAGCGGCGTGGAAGATACTGGAAATGGCGTCCTGTAAAGGAACCAGCCTACAAGCATTGGCAACGGCGCCGTTGCCGTTCTCCCCGAAGAAATACACCACAAGTCCAGTGGTGGTGGCAACGCTGAAAATTTGGGGGCAGTGGAGACGGCATAAGGGAATGACGGGTGCCTCGGTGCGGTCCCCGATTAGGAATAATCATAGGTTTGTCCCGGGGAGAATAGATGGGGGATTTAGAACATGGCAGAGAGCAGGGATTGTGCAACTGAGGGATCTGTTCCTAGACGGGACGTTTGCGAATCTGGGAGCGCTGACGGAAAAATACGGGTTGCCCCAGGGGAATGCATTTCGGTATATGCAATTGAGGGCTTTTGTGAGGCAACAGGTGAGGGAATTTCCGCAGCTCCTGACGCAGGAGATTCAGGATAGAGTGATTTTGGGGACATGGGTGGGGGATGGTAGGGTGTCAGATATATACAGGGAAATGAGAGACGAGGGGGAGATCATGGTGGATGAGCTGAAGGGAAAATGGGAAGAAGAGCTGGGGGAAGAGATCGAAGAGGGGCTGTGGGCAGATGCCCTACGCAGGGTAAACTTTTCGTCCTCGTGTGCCAGGCTTAGCCTGATACAATTCAAGGTCTTGCACAGGGCGCACATGACCGGAGCAAGGCTCAGTAAATTTTTCGGGGTAGAGGATAGGTGCGGGAGATGCGCGAGAAGCCCAGCGAACCACACCCACATGTTTTGGTCATGCTCGGCACTGCATGGGTTCTGGGTGGGGGTAGCAAATGTTCTTTCGAAGGTGGTGGGGGTCCGGGTCGAGCCAAGCTGGGGGTTGGCTATATTCGGGGTTGCAGAAGAGCCGGGAGTGCAGGAGGCGAGAGAGGCTGATGTTTTGGCCTTTGCGTCCCTAGTAGCCCGGTGAAGGATATTGTTAATGTGGAAGGAAGCTAAACCCCCGGGCGTGGAGGCCTGGATAAACGACATGGCAGGGTTTATAAAACTGGAACGGATAAAGTTCGCACTAAGAGGTTCGGCTCAAGGGTTCACCAGGCGGTGGCAACCGTTCATTGACTATCTCGCAGAACGATAAAGGAACTGGGAAAGTAGCAGCAGCAGCCCAGGGGGGGAAGGGGGGGGGAGGGCTCGGGTGGGTCCTCAGGGGTGTTTTTGTATGGGTATTTTTACTTGGACATGTATATTGGCTTGTTTGACTTTATTATTTAGGAGAGTTAATATTTTGTTATGGCAGTTGCCATTTAGTTTATATATTATTTATTTATTTGTTAAAAACGGTCACTATTATTTATATTGTTTTATTGTTGTAAAAGGGAAAGGTTTTTGTACTGTTTTGTTTGGCCGAAAAAAAATTTGAATAAAATATATATTTTTTTAAAGTACAGGTTGTTGTAGTGTTAGGTGTAATTTAGCTTGTAGTGTTTTATGTTGCATGTTAAAGTAATTCTTGTGTGTAAATAAACTATCATTGAACTTGAACTAACTGGTTGTTTGGTCTTTGATTGATATCCGGTAAAACCTTGTGGTGGTATCATTTGACATCTGGTAACTCTGAAAAGCAATATCATCATTAACTGCCATATATAGTTAATTTGGCAACATTATTGGTGCCGATTGGCAACACTACGTCACCTTGGCAATGGGAGAGGATGACGCCCCGCCCACTGCCCAACCACTCCCCTCTCATGACGACACCCGTCCCTTAGCCCTGCCTACACAGGCTGCCTTCACACTTGAACTCTACTCAGATAATGACCTCCTTGATCTTGACAGTCAGCGACTTGCTCGATCTCTCTGAGGACAGCGACCCTTGCAACGTTCTTGACCCCCTACAGGACACTGATCCAACCGACCCACTTCAGACAAATGATTGGCTTGACCCTCCCCAGAGCAATGACTTACTTCACTCAGGCCCCATGACTGCCTGGCGCCCACCACTGATTTATGCGCACTCCCCTAGCAGCATCGGTTCCACCTCTGTGACCCCAGACCATGACTATCCTCCACTACGCCAAAACCCAAACTTCCCTACTCTGGTACCGTGACCCTGCTCACAGGTTGGTGTGAACTGACCGATCAGACAATTCACAGGCCCACGCGGCACACAGCACTAGTAACATTATGAACCTGCAGACGCGTGTCTGGTGGCCAGGAAAAGTAGATGATTCAGGGAATGAGCCTCTTCTGGGGAATTTAACAGGACAGCTGAGGCATGCACTGTTCTAAGCAGGTATCTGCGGTATCCAGATGATGATAAGCAGACACCTTCTAAGAATTAAGGTGTCCAATTTCTTTTTAAAAAAATTTAAAGTACCCAATTCATTTTTTCCAATTAAGGGGCAATTTAGCCTGGCCAATCCACCTACCCTGCACATCTTTGGGTTGTGGGGCCGAAACCCACGCAAACATGGGGAGAATATGCAAACTCCACATGGACAGTGACCCAGAGCTGGGATCGAACCTGGGACCTCGGCGCGTGAAGGTGTCCAATTTCTGATGGAGCCTGCCCTCCTACGTCTACTTCCTCAACTTTTTCAATAAGAAGTCTTACAACACCAGGTTAAAGTCCAACAGGTTTGTTTCAAATCACTAGTTTTCGGAACACTGCTCCTTCTGGAAGGAGCTTTGCTCC
The DNA here is from genome assembly GCF_047496885.1 of Scyliorhinus torazame. Classification (NCBI taxonomy): domain Eukaryota; kingdom Metazoa; phylum Chordata; class Chondrichthyes; order Carcharhiniformes; family Scyliorhinidae; genus Scyliorhinus; species Scyliorhinus torazame. Next base: position 37,311,677 of record NC_092718.1, read on the forward strand.
TAAAGCTAGTGATTTGAAACAAACCTGTTAGACTTTAACCTGGTGTTGTCAGACTTCTTACTGTGCTCACCCCAGTCCAATGCCTTCATCTCCACATTGTTTCTTTTGCAACCCATGGTTATAACTCATGTCGGCACGAGACAATGCATCAAATTTTTACAATTTTACGACCACTTCATTCTGCGAGCATAGCAGATGGTTCAGTATGCCACAAACATTTTGTTCGCTTTCCGCATCGTAGAAATACAATGAGGAATTGCCACCGCACTATAGTACACCGCCGAATTAACATTCTGCATGGAATCCCACCCACATGAATACAAACTCTTCCCGTTCTTCACTCTGGTAGGGAGACACGGCACTAATCCCCACCCTGCCTGAGGACTCCAAACTGGTCCGGTAATGCTCGGGTGGTGGATAAACGGCATTTCCCCCACCCTATCCGGGGATCCCACACATTCATCACCTGTAGAGGCCCATACGCACCTCATGTCACCTTCAAGCTATCTGGAATGGCTTTCTGCACACTACATTGACCTGGGTAGGTCTTAATCTTCTCTTCAACTCTGACTCTATACTCTCTGGCTGGTTGTGGGATGAGGAATGCTAAACTACGTTTAACACTCTGAACCCTTATCTCTTCAACTCTTTCTTTCTAGACCCCTTTGGGTCGTTCCCACATCCCACATAATACTGCTGTTGCTATGGCAACTCGGGCTGTCCTGAACTCAGCCCTTACAAGGTTGGAACTTTCATGCCACACTAAATTCCTCTGTGCTCCTGGGACAAAACGTTATAAAACTGGCCGCCCTGAAATTCGGCTGGTTAAGCTAAGCCTCAACCACCCATGGTTGTGAATAAGATGGAGACTGGTCGAAGAAAGTGTCCGACCACTCCACGCCTCGGCTAGAGAGGCTGTGAGAAACACACATACTTGATTTCCAGCACTTTACCTGGCATTTCTTGTCTCTCTCCTGAACTTATTTAAAATAAAAAAATGGGGGAGTCACACATGGTGACAATTATAACGGTTAATTGGAATAAGGGAGAGAGAGAAATGAATACAGATATTAAACAAAGGTAATAACACGATACTATGCTTGATTCCCTAGGAATACATGGAAGACAGACAAAACTACAGGATGAATCCAAAAACACTTCTCCTCGTCCACATCATGATTGGAGCCACTGGGCTCAACTTACAGGATAATTTAAATGTACAGGATAATGTAAAACCATTACCTTTACACTCAGGGTACCTATGGTTTGCACCACCTAGTGCTGGGGAATGTGAGGATGGTACTTTATGGATAAACCCCAATATAAGCATCCTATTTGGGTGTAACAATCAAAGGGCAATATACAAAAGGCCCAACGGGACCACATCTGAATGCTACATCAGCACAACCGGAAAAGGGGATTGGTGGGAACTTTCTAATGAAGGGTGTCCCGAAATTGGATGTTTAAGGAAAGGCCCAGGAAAAGGATTGGGAATTGGACAAAATTACCCAGGGAAATCATGAAGGGTAAATTGGCCCTGTACAAAATCAGGATAGGACATAAGCCAGCCCCAAACACCACCACCCGACGAACCATGACCATCACCAGTCAGGATACCACCCAACTGTTAGAAATTGACACCAAAACCCCTGCCTGGTGGGAAGACATGGGAAATTGGAACCACTTCTCCTACATAGTCGAGGCCAGAATGTGGCGACTAGGGGGTTTTCACAGTAACTTCATTGAAGCCGACTTGTGACAATAAGCGATTATTAAATAGTGAATAATAAAAGTGATAGGTGGAGAAACCAAGGACAAAATTCAAACAGGGCAGTAGACAAAAATATTGGGAGCAAGACAAACATAAAGGCTCTGTGCCTTAATGCACGGAGCATTTGCAATAAACTGGATGAACTAATCGCGCAGATAGATATAAATGGTATGATATTATTGGGATTACAGAGACATGGCTGCAGGGTGAACAGGGATGGGAACTGAATGTCCCAGGGTTTTCAGTATTTAGGAAGGACAGGCATAAAAGAAAAGGTGGTGGCGTGGCACTGCTGGTTAAAGAGGAAATTAACACAACAGTGAGAAAGGATATTAGCTCCGACGATGTGGAATCTGTATGGATAGAGTTGAGATATACCAAGGGACAAAAAACATTAGTGGGTGTCATATATAGACCCCCAAACTGCAGTGGTGAGGTTGGGAATGGCATGAAACAAGAAATTAGAAATGCATGCAACAAGGGAATATCGGTGATCATGGGTGATTTTAATCTTCACATAGATTGGGGAAATCAAATTAGCCACAATGCTGTAGAGGAGGAATTCCTGGAGTGTATACAGGATGGTTTTCTTAACCAATATGTGGAAGAACCAACTAGAGAGCAGGCCATCTTAGACTGGGTACTGTGTAATGAGAAGGGAATCATTCCCAATCTGGCTGTACGAGACCCCTTGGGGATGAGCGACCATAACATGATAGAATTTTTTATCAAGATCGAGAGTGAAGTAGATGATTCGGAGACTAGGGTGCTGAATCTTAATAAAGGGAACTATAAGGATATGAGGCATGAGTTGGCCTTGATAGATTGGGGAGAGTTACTTAAAGGGATGACAGTGGATAGACAATGGCAAATGTTCAAGGAACACATGGAGGAACTACAGCAACTGTTCATTCCTGTTCGGCACAAAAGCAAAGGGGGTAAGAGGGCCAATCCATGGCTTACAAAGGAAATTAGAAATAGTATCCGATACAAGGAAGAAGCATACAGATTGGCCAAGTTTTGTGAGGGCCACGAAGAATCCAGCACGAGTTTCAAGGATACAAAGAAATAACGTTTATTTACAATAACATATATATATACATACACACACAACAGCAGCAACCTCGCTTGCTGCTTACTCCTTCCTGCTGGTTCCAAACTGGCCAGCTTTATTTATACAGGGAGTCTGCTAATGATTTCTCCGCGCCCCTCATTGGGGAAGCTCATACTCCCACAGGATTGTGGGATTGTCATTAGTCCCCAGCCAATGGTAAGCAGGCAGGTTATAACACCAAGAAAAATAATAGGTCTGAGGATTGGGAGCAGTTTAGAATTCAGCAAAGAAGGACGAAGGGATTGATTAAGAAGGGGGAAGTATAGTAAGAAAGGAAGCTTGCAGGGAACATAAAGATTGACACTAAGAGTTTCTACAAATATGTGAAGAGAAAGGGATTGGTAAAGAGAAATGTAGGCCCCCTACAGACAGAAACAGGGGACTGCATAACAAGGGACAAAGAAACGGCTGAGCAATTGAATACATACTTTGGTTCTGTCTTCACAAATGAGGACACAAATCAGATCCCAGAAAGGTTGGAGAATGAAAGGTTTAGTGAGAGGGAAGAACTGAGGGAGATCAACATTAGTAGAGAAATGCTGCTGATTGAAGGTGGATAAATCCCCAGGGCCTGAGAATCTGCATCCCAGAGTGCTTAAGGAGGTGGCTCTGGAAATAGTGGATGCATTGGTGGCCATCTTCCGGGATTCTATAGACACTGGAACTCTCCCTGCAGATTGGAGGGTAGCTCATGTCACTCCGATATTCAAAAAGGGAGGTAGAGAGAAAACAGGGAATTATAGACCAGTAAGCCTAACATCGGTAGTGGGGAAAATGCTTGAATCCATTATCAAGGACTTTATAGCGGAACATTTAGAAAGCAGTGGCAGGATCAGTCAGAGTCAGCATGGATTTATGAAGGAAAAATCATGCTTGACAAATCTGTTGGAATTCTTTGAAGTGACCAATACAGTCGACAAGGGGGAGACAGTCGATGTGGTATATTTGGACTTTTAGTAGATGTTTGACAAAGTCCCGCATCAGAGATTATTGTACAAAATTAAAGTGTGTGGGATTGGGGGAAATATATTGAGGTGGATAGAAAACTGGTTGGCAGAGAGAAAACAAAGAGTAGTGATTAATATGTCCTTTTCAAATTGGCAGGCAGTAGCAAGTGGGGTACCACAGGGATCGGTGCTGGGACCCCAGCTATTCACAATATATAGTAATGATTTTAATGAGGGAACAAAATGTATCATGTCAAAGTTTGCAGATGATACCAAATTAGGTGGGAGAGTGAATTTTAATGAGGATGCAGCTTTCCTACAGCAAGATCTGGACAGGTTGGGTAAGTGGGCAAATCAATGGCAGATGCAGTATAATTTGGATAAGTGTGAGGTTATTCACTTTGGAAGCAAAAGCAGGAAGGCAGATTACTACCTGAATGGTTGTAAATTTGGAGAGGGGAGTGTGCAGCAGGACCTGGGTGTCCCTGTGCACCTTTCGCTGAAGGTAAGCATGCAGGTGCAGCAGGCGGTAAGGAAGGCTAATGGTATGTTGGCCTTCATTGCAAGAGGTTTCGAGTATAGAAGCAGGGATGTGTTGCTGCAATTGTACAGGGCCTTGGTGAGGCCACACTTGGAGTATTGTGTGCTGCTTTGGTCTCCTTATCTGAGAAAGGATGTTCTTGCTCTCGAGGGAGTGCAGCGAAGGTTTGTCATATGAGGAGAGATTGACTTGGTTGGGATTGTTCTCGCTGGAGTTCAGGAGAATGAGGGGGGAATCTCATAGAGACTTATAAAATTCTAACAGGACTAGATAGGGTAGATACAGGGAAGTTATTACCAATGATGGGTGTGTCCAGAACCAGGCAGGGGTCACAGTCTGAGGATTCAGGGTAAACCATTTCGGACAGAGATAAGGAGACATTTCTTCACACAAGAGTGGTGAGCCTGTGGAATTGATTACCACAGGACGTAGTTGATGCTAAAACTTTGAATATATTCAAGAGGCGGCTGGATATAGCACTTGAGGAGAATGGGATCAAAGGCTATGGGGAGAAAGCAGGATTAGGCTATTGAGTTGGATGATCAGCCATGATTGTGATGAATGAAGAGGTTGGAGGTGGTGTCCTGCAAAGGAACGAGCCTGAGGGCACTGGTGACAGCACCGCTGCCGCTCTCGCCAACAAGGTACACCACGGGTCCGGTGGTGGCGGCAACGCTAAAGATCTGGGGGCAGTGGAGACGACATAGGGGTGAGATGGGAGCCTCGGTGTGGTCCCCGATCCGGGAGAACCATCGGTTCGTCCCAGGAAGGATGGACGGGGGGTTTCAGAGCTGGCATCAGGCAGGGATCAGAAGGATGGGCGACCTGTTTATAGACGGGACGTTTGCGAGCCTAGGGGCACTGGAGGAGAAGTTTGGGTTACCCCCGGGAAATGCGTTCAGGTATATGCAAGTGACGGCGTTTGTGAGGCGGCAGGTGAGGGGATTCCCGTTGCTCCCGGCACAGGGGATTCAGGACAGGGTGATTTCGGGTGTATGAGTCGGAGAAGGCAAGGTTTCGGCGATATATCAGGAGATGAAAGAAGAGGGGGAGGCTTCGGTAAAGGAGCTGAAGGGCAAGTGGGAGGAGGAGTTGGGGGAGGAGATTGAAGAGCGTATGTGGGCTGATGCCCTGAGTAGGGTTAATTCCTCTTCCTCATGTGCCAGGCTCAGCCTGATACAGTTTAAGGTCATTCACAGAGCGCATATGACAGGGGCGAGACTGAGTAGGTTCTTTGGGATGGAGGTCAGATGCGGGAGGTGCTCGGGAAGCCCGGCGAATCATACCCACATGTTCTGGTCGTGCCCGGCACTAGATGGGTTCTGGAGGGGTTTCGCGAAGACTATGTCCAAGGTGGTGAATGTCCAGGTCAAGCAATGTTGGGGGCTGGCATTATTTGGGGTGGCGGACGAGCCGGGAGTGCAGGAGGCGAAAGAGGCCGGTTTTCTGGCCTTTGCGTCCCTGGTAGCCCGGCGGAGGATCTTGTTCATGTGGAAGGACGTGAAGCCCCCAGTGTGGAGGCCTGGATAAATGACATGGCAGGGTTCATTAAGCTGGAGAGGATAAAGTTTGCCTTGAGAAGGTCTGCGCAGGGGTTCTTCAGGCGGTGGCAACCGTTCCTAGACTATCTAGTGGAGCGTTAGAATGAGGTCGGTCAGCAGCAGCAGCAACCCAGGGAGAGGGGGTGGGGGGTCTCTTTCGGGGGGGGGGGGGTATTTGGGCGGGTGGGGGAGGGGGATTTCCCTAGGGGTACTTGTAAAAAAGCATATGGGAGGGTTATTATATGCGGGAGAAACCTATTGTATAAGTTCTGTAGTATGTTTGATTGATATGTTTATGTTCTGTTCTGCTCTTTTCTCTTTCTCTTTTCTGTTGCGGGGCGGGGGTTTAATTGGTTGAAAATCTTTGTTGGAAAAACTTTGAATAAACATTTTTTTTTAAAAAGATGATTGTGATGAATGGTGGAGCAGGCTCAATGGGCCAAAAGGCCTCCTCCTGCTCCTATCTTCTATGTATTAATAAAGATAAAAGAGCAACAATTGATATGAGCAAGCGTTGCCATATTGCTCCAAACTGCGCCCTCTCTTAACATGCCACTGTTCACCACGATATAAAGTAGTTTAAAGGACACCCTCACCCCACCCTTCAACCTCACCAGTGCTGTTTAACGTTATCAAGCAATCGTCAACTACATACAGGTTAGTTGCTGGTTTATTTCTTCTGCTTTTAGTGCAATACTGTCAGCTTTGGTTGCTTTCTAGTCCGTTAAAAGCTCAATAGCGTACAGAGTGTTGTGGCAGGTGCTGAAGTACATTTTTGCTGACCCAACGTTTTCTACAGAGGCCAATTGCTTCATACTTGCCAGCAATGAGCATGACAGGAGGTCACATAGCATTGTGCAAATTGCTAGTTATTGTGTATTCAGGGTAAGGATCACAACTGTGTAACTGAGAAGTGAGAGTCACCATAGTCCCTGAGGCTGCTCTTCCCTTTGAGAGAGAGAGCTGACTGGTGGTGATTTAACCTGTGGGTCACCATACCTCAGGCGAGGGATAACGTTGAGAAGGTGGGGCCTTCATGATAACCTCAGCTGGTACAAGAATTGAACCCACGCTGTTGGCCTCACTTTGCATCATGAACCAGCTGTCCAACCGACTGAGCTAACTGACCTCAGAGTACGTCACTGTACTATTAATCACATGTGTATGTGTAAAGAGAATTCCTAGTTAAATATGTGGCATTGATTATCCTATAAATACAAACAGCTGGAACACTTTGGTGTGAGAGCATATTGTGGGTTAATAGCTATGAGGAAGTGTCTTACAATAAAGCAGCTTGAACCTAGAAGACCAGACTGGATTGATTCTTCCACCGTAGCCCCTCCTGCTTGTAAGTAATAGAGGGATGAGCAGGAGGGACAGAAGGCCTCTCAACAGGAGGCCACATCCACAGAAAATATGTTGGAGAACAGATTGTTAGACTGTGTGATGCTTGGCAGCTCCTTTGCCCACTGATATCCAGAGCCATAATGGCTGGAGGATGGTTTCCCTCTGTAGCTCTCCGGACTAAGCTTATCCTGCAATAGAAACTGAGATATTGGTCAAAAGATGCTGGATCACAATTGGTTCCACAGGTGGACCCCTGGAGATAGCCACCCAATTCCATTATGGAAAGGGTGGACTCCAAGCTTTGCATAAAACTCGTGTCAAGCTGTTGTGGGATAACGCTCCTTGACATTTGAGTGCAGGTTTTCTGGCAGGATTCCCATGCATTTAGATGTGTACATCTATTAACCTCCTTCTGCAGTCTGGCCTGTAGAAGTAATCAACTAGTCCTCTGTAGCAGAACTAGTTTGTGACCTTGCCCTCCTGTAACCTGGCATCTGCACTATCATTTTCCCCATCCTGGTTCTTCCACATTTGTGCCCAATACTGACAGACTCCTTCCCCATCTCCATCCGGCACACTAAATAATATGCTGTGTCATTAACTGAGGAAAAAGGGACAAGGATAGGGTTGTGGCGAGATAACAGGATAAAATAAGAAGTCCAGGCTTAAAGTATCAGTCAGTAGATATTTTGAAATCAGGAAGCATTGGAATGAGAGAAGGCAGATTAGGCCCCTTATTCTAAGTGGCTGCGGGCCCACTGGTGGTCATAGCCTTAGCAAAGGCCCTGCCCATAATGGCCAGCATCATCGCTTCTATGGAGATTACTACATGCTAGCATACCTCCCCACCTCTAGTTAATTGCTGCTGCCCCCGGTTGTGCATTACCATCTCCTGAAAGAGAGAGGGAAATGTGTCAATGGGTGTTGCATGATCCTTGTGGGTGAGCTGGCTGTTATGGTTGAATATCTGCCGGTGTGACAATGCACGCTGTGAGATGTTGATTCGAAGCTTGAGCAAGTGGTAAGTATATGAGAGTGTGAAGCATATGAATGTTAGGTATGAGAGCTGAGTGATAGAGATTGTTGGTTGGTGAGTGATGGGGTGTGGTGAATTGAGTTGAGGTTAGTGATGCAGGTTGAAGATGCAACAACCACCCACCTGAAATCTTACCTTGGGAGCATGTGTCGGGAGGGCCAATAACCTCCCCGCCTCCATTGTACCCCACCCTAGCCACCGCTGAGGCGACAAGAATATTTAAACTCCATTCCATTTTTTGCACCAAGACCTCCAGCGAAGCGTTCAAAAACCTTGGAAATGTCCTTTCCTATGGTCTGGTGTCATCAATTGGTGCACAGTACATTATTATCGATGATCTTTGGACCTCCAGAAGCCAAACTGCTCCTTTCCTTTTAAAGGGAGAATGTTTTCTAAGAGTAATGGAGATTTGTGCTAGGAAGTACTCATATTGCCCCCGCCCCCCTCCCCGCACTGCGCTGATACACCCTATCATTCACCAGCATACAGATATGGATGCATACAGAAATAATTACAATGAGCCGGCAACACAATATTGGCATGTTATCTGGATTCCATTGAACCAGCACAGGTTAAAAAAAGCATTGCGATCCCTGCACATATTTTGGGGGACTATCCAACTTAGCATTAAGAATGTTTTCAGGCCCACAAATGCAACACAAGGGTTATGAAGTTGATTGATAGAAAGTACACTCTGGTAAAATTCTTTATCCAATAGATAACACAAATGATGAGTCAATCTTTATTATTCGTCGGCTTCCGGTGACGGCGAGCGGGAGGCAGCCGCACGTTGGAGTGCTCCCGCTCGGGAATAGAATATTCGGGGTTTTAATGCCCGGTCCCAGGGGCAACAGATGTTGAAAAAGTTGTAGGAAGACACAGTGAGGAGAAATGTGCAAGGATTTGAAAAAAACGGCCATGAAAAAGGGGGCTAATGAAAATCCACCGGTGAGTGGAAAAGTCGGCGGGGGAACTGTAAGGAAAGCGGAGGCTGGGGTGCAGGGGGAGGCCACATTGCTCACGGCAGAAGGAATGACCAAGGTGATGGCCGTGGAACTTGAAAAACAAGTTCACAAAGCACATGGAAGCGATGAAGAAGGAGATGGGGGCGGTATTGAAAGTGCTGGTGGAGGAGGCGATTGCCCTGGTGAGGGCGGCGGTATCGAGCGCAGCGGCGGAGGTGCGGGAGCAGGGTGAGACACTGAAGGAAGTGGAAGAGACATTATCACAGCACAGTGATCAACTCACCTCGATGGGGAAGGAGCTGCGGAGAGTGATCGAGACTGATGCTCGATCAATAACTCCAGAAGCGAGATTGGAGACAATTGAAGGCTGTTTTACACTAGATGTTTCCCCCAGCAGCGCAGGTACAGATGGCAGCTGCTGGGGAGACACGGGCTCTTATGCTCCACCTTACTGGGCGGAACCAGCAGGCAGGCTTAACCAATGAAAACAGTACCTCCTACACCAATGGTCTTACAGCATTACAGGGTACCGTAATATCTCTAATACTGACTACCACATTCACTACCTGTTAAAAAAAAAGAGTCCGGCGGGGGTGGTGGCCTCACATTACACAGTGGGAGAGGTTAAGGTAATGGAGGTATCCGGTATACATCAGTACAGTGGTTTTGCCTCGTTACATCGCAACTATTTACAAAGTTTATTTACAGTTCAGAATGAAGCAATTAGTCGATCGGGGGCCCTGGTCGTCCTCTGTGATCGTCGTAGCTTCGGTGGTGATGCAGGCGCCTGCTCGGGCATCTGTGGCTCTGGGAGCGTGCCTTTGGCCTCTTCGGCAGCTTCATCACCCCTAGACGAGACCGGTGGGAGGACCGATCCACCTGGTTAGGGGACGGCTGTGGGGTGCGCCGGTGGGAGGGAGGGTGGGATTGGCGGTGGGGGTGTGTGTGGGGATCCAGCGGGCGCCAGGTCCTGTAGGGAGACAGTATCCTGGCGGCCGTCAGGGTACGCCACATAGGCGTACTGAGGGTTCGCATGGAGGAGATGGACCCTCTCGACCAATGGGTCTGACTTGTGCGCCCGCACGTGTTTGCGGAGCAGGATGGGTCCAGGAGCTGGCAGCCAGGTTGGGAGTGAGGTCCCGGAGGAGTGTAGCCACCTAAAGTGGCCAACTCCGATTTAAAATGGCAAACGGCAAAGGCTGTTGGGAAAGTCAGCCAACAAGACAGAAACCAGCGGCTGCAGGTTTGCTGTGTATTTACCTCTGCAAAAAACCAGACAACATCGATACCAGCGGCCATCAGCATAACAAAGTAGCAGCTATCTGTATACTGATGAGCAATCCCCGGGAACAATAAGTAACATTTTGACACACAAAGCAAAGCCAGACTCCTCGGCGTCAGCAGGAGCCAACACAAAGGAGGTGAACGAGCACCTCAAAACCACCCATCGATCAGGGAACCGCTCCAATATTGGAGAAAATCGAACCAAGCGATTGGGACAAAGTCCAATCACTTGGGACCAGGTACAGGGTCCGCTCCAAAAGGCGCAAAGCCCCTGGGGACTATAAGAGTTGAGCTCCAAGTTGAAATCGCTCTCTTCACTCTCTTCTTCCTGCCCGGGTCACCCAGCAACACGACCCAACATTGACCGTGACCGGTGCAGTGAAGATCGACAATCGTAAGTCTTAATTCAACGCTTGCTACGAGATAGGCGCACCTAGCTACCAATCCGTACCAACTTCGAATCCCGCAGACTCAGGACCCGAACGAAAGGCCATTTGTTCCCCTGACCTGGTGGGCCAGTCCAAAGTTAAGTATCGGCCTGTTAGTTGTAGAAGTAGCTTAGACGTAGAATTTGTGCATGAGTAGCGATTACTGTGTATAATAAATGTGCTTTGATTTAAATCTTACTAATCGGTGTATTGGGTTATTGATCATTACTCGGACTTGAACCTTGTGGCAGTATCATAAAGATACCTGGCGACTCGAGAGCAAAGGTAATAAAACAGATAAATTGAACCAAGGAGAAAATCAGCAACAGAGGAATTCCTAGGGAAGACAAGGAGACGTTCGAGAGGTGTTTGGTTGGTCGTAGTACACAGCAGTGACCTGATGGAGTGGAGGGCATCCGGGAGGACCTCCTGCCAGCGGGAGACTGGGAGATTCTTGGACCGTAGGGCCAGTAGGACGGTCTTCCAGACCGTTCCGTTCTCCCTCTCTACCTGTCCGTTTCCCTGGGGGTTGTAACTGGTCGTCCTGCTCGAGCAGGAATTGACGCAGTTCGTCGCTCATAAAGGAGGACCCCCTATTGCTGTGTATGTAGGCGGGGAAACCGAACAGCGTAAAGTTACTGTGGAGGGCTTTTATGACGGTGGCTGCGGTCATGTCGGGGCAGGGAATGGCGAATGGGAACTGGGAGTACTCGTCAATCACGTTCAGGAAGTACGTGTTGCGGTCGGTGGAGGGGAGGGGCCCTTTGAAGTCCATACTGAGGCGTTCAAAGGACGGGAAGCCTTTATCAGGTGCGCTTTCTCTGGCCTGTAGAAGTGCGGCTTGCACTCTGTGCAGATTTGGCAGTTCCTGGTGGCTGTCCTGACCTCCTCGATGGAGTAGGGCAGGTTGCGGGTTTTAATCAAATGAAAGAATCCCTGGGTGGCAGACGTCCTCGTGAAGGGCTCGGAGGCAGTCCACTTGTGCGTTGGCACATGTGCCGCGGGATAGTGCATCAGGAGGCTCATTTAGCTTCCCGGGATGCTATAAGATCTCATAGTTGCAGGTGGAGAGTTCGATCCTCCACCATAAAATCTTGTCGTTCGTTCTTGCCCCACTATGCGTTATCGAACATGAAAGCAACCGACCGTTGGTCAGTGAGGAGAGTGAATCTCCTGCCGGCCAGGTAATGCCTGCAATGCCGCACACCTTCTACTATGGCCTGGGCCTCCTTTTCAACTGAGGAATGGCGGATTTCGGAAGCGTGGAGGGTGCGTGAGAAGAAGGCCACGGGTCTGCCCGCTTGGTTGAGGGTGGCCGCCAGAGCTACGTCGGACGCGTCGCTCTCGACCTGGAAGGGGAGGGACTCATCGATGGCGTGCATCGTGGCCTTTGCAATGTCCGCTTTGATGCGGCTGAAGGCCTGGTGGGCCTCTGTCGACAGGGGAAAATCCGTGGATTGGATTAGCGGGAGGGTCTTGTCCGCATAGTTGGGGACCCACAAGAGAAAAATCCCAGGCAGCGTTTCAGGGCCTTAGAGTAGTGAGGGAGGGGGAACTCCATGAGGGGACGCATGCGTTCAGGGTCTGGACCTATAACTCCATCATGCACTATGTAGCCGAGGATGGCTAGACGGTCAGCGCTGAACACACATTTATACTTGTTATATGTAAGATTAAGGATTTTTGCGGTATATTCCGAGGAATTTTCGGAGGTTGGTGTCGTGGTCCTGCTGGTCATGGCTGCAGATGGTAACAATATCGTGGTACGGAAACGTGGCCTGCAAACCGTACCGGTCAACCATTCGGTCCATCTCTCATTGGAAGACCGAGACTCCATTATTGACACCGAATGGAACCCTTAGGAAGTGGTAGAGCCGCCCATCTGCTTCGAAAGCAGTGTCTTTGCGGTCGCTAGGGCGGATGGGGAGCTGGTGGTAGACGGACTTTAGATCCACCGTTGAAAATACCTTGTATTGTGCGATCCTGTTGACCAGATCGGATATGCGGGGGAGAGGGTACGTGTCAAGCTGCGTATACCTGTTGATGGTCTGGCTATAATCGATGACCATCCTATGCTTCTCCCCGGTCTTTACAACCACTATCTGAGCTCTCCAGGGACTGTTGCTAGCCTCAATGACACCTTCCCTCAGTAATCGCTGGACCTCCAACCGAGTAAAGGTCCGGTCTTGGGCACTGTACCATCTGCTCCTGGTGTCGACGGGTTTGCAATCCGGGGTGAGGTTCGCAAACAGGGAAGGTGGATCGACCTTGAGGGTCGCGAGCCTGCAGACATTGAGGGGGGTTATAGGGCCGCCGAATTTAAAGGTTAAGCTTTGAAGGTTGCATTGAAAATCTAAGCCTAGGAGTGTGGCAACGCAGAGGTGGGGAAGGATGTAGTGCCGGTAATTTTTAAACTCCCTTCCCTGGACTGTGAGGTTCGCTATGCAGAACCCCTTGATCTCCACTGAATGAGACCCGGAGGCCAGGGAGATTTTTTGGTTAACTGGGTGAACGGGTAGAACGCCTTACCGTGTTGGGGTGTATGAAGCTCTCCGTGCTCCCAGAGTCCATCAGACAGGATCTTTCATGCCCATTGATGAGCATGGTCATTGTTGCAGTCGAGAGTGTTCGGGGCCGAGGGTCACCGAGGCTTGTCGTGGCAGAAGTTGGATGTTCTCCTCGGGCGGTATGTGGTCATCCGAGTCGGGGTCCTGAGAGTCCAGCCAAGATGGCGGCGCTCACTGGTCGCACATGGTTGGGGGTGCACAAGATGGCGGCGCCCATCCATCACACGTGGTGTCCGAGAGACAAGATGGCGGCACCCGGAGGCCACATGTGGCCCTGGACGAAGATGACGGGGCCCGCTGGCCACATGTGGCCCGTGGATAGGGTTGTGGTGGCGGTCCCGATTCACCTCCGGAGACCACATGAAAGCAACCGACCGTTGGTCAGCGAAGAGAGTGAATCCCTTTGCAGAGGGATGAGCGGGCCAGGCAGCGCTGTCGGGGATGCTTGGCTTGCCCGCAAAAATAGCAGCGGGGCCACCCGGGGTTGCCTGGCAATCTCTGCACAAACTTGTGGGGGGATGGGGGAAGCATCGGAGTCGGTTGCAGGGAAGTTCCACGCTGCCCAAGGGGCTGCCGCGCGGTCGGGGACGTAAGCGCGGGTGTTTTGGGAGGCCACAACCAGGGAGCTAGCAAGGGCCCGTGCCTCCTTGAGGCCTAGTGTCTCTTTCTCCAGCAGTCGTGGTGGATTTGGGAGGACAGCATACCTGCAACAAATGCGCCCCGGGTCAAAAGTTCTGTGTGGTCGCTGGTCGAAACTTGCGGGCAGTTACAGTTCCTCCCCAACACCAGGAGCGCACGGTAGAATTCCTCCAGCGATTCCCCAGGGATTTGGCGCCTCGTCGTTAGTAGATGTCGGGCGTAGACCTGGTTTACAGGGCGAATGTCGTGTCCTTTCGGCAGATTCATTGCGGCCTCGAAATCGTCCGCGTCCTCGATGAGAGTGTAGATCTCTGAGCTCACCCTCAAGTGCAGAACTTGCATTTTCTGGTCCTCCGTGGGTGTAATTGTCGCCGTCCTGAGATATCCATTGAAACACGCCAGCCAGTGCTTGAAGGTTGCCGCTGAGTTTGCTGTGTGGGGGCTGAGTTGCAGGTAGTCCGGCTTGATTCGGAGCTCCATTCTTCAAAATTTAGTGTAATAAATTGATGCTCGATCAATAACTCCAGAAGCGAGATTGGAGACAATTGAAGGCTATATTACACTAGATGTTTCCCCAGCAGCGCAGGTACAAAAGGCAGCTGCGGGGGAGACACGGGCTCTTATACTTCGCCTTACTGGGCGGAACCAGCAGGCAGGCTTAACCAATAAAAACAGTACCTCCTACACCAATGGTCTTACAGCATTACAGGGTACCGTAATACCTCTAATATCGACTACCACAGAGACCAACAAGGGTCTGCGAGCCAAAATGGAAGACCTGGAAAACAGATCTAGGTGGCAGAATCTGAGGATCGTGGGTCTGCCCGAAGGGGTGGAAGGCCCGAGGCCAACGGAGTATTTTGCCACGATGTTGGCGGGGCTATTGGGGATGGTAACGATCCCTCGCGATACGAACTGGCCCTGGCTCATAGGTCGTGGAGGCCTATACCAAAAGCGAGTGAACCGCCAAGAGTAGTGACTGTTTGTTTCCGTAGGTACAACGTGAAGGTGAAAGTCCTGTTCTGGACAAAGCAGAAGTGGGTGGTACACTGGGCTGGAGCTGGTATACACATGTACCAGGACTTTACGGTGGAGTTGGTGAGGAGGCGGGCGGCCTTCGGCGGGGTGAAGAAGACACTGTACAACAGCAAGGTGCAGTGCGGCATAGTGTATCCAGCTAAGTTGAGGGTGACCTACAAATCCAATCAATTTTATTTAGGGACAGCAGAAGCGGCGGAGGGGTTTGCGAAGGCAGAAGGACTGTGGCAGAATTGAGAAATGGGACTGAGAGCTGGTCTTGCACAGATGTAGCCTCACGTAACATCATTTTTTCACTGCGTATTGGTGTATGTACTAAATGAGTCGACGCTGTATATTTGGACAAGGGAAGAGTTGGGACTTTCATTTGCAATGATGGTTCTTTGGGGCTTGGATGTGTCTGCTGGGGTTGTGTGTTAAAGGGGATTTCATTGTTTCCTTGGGACCGGGCAGGGGGGAAGGAGACCCAGGCGGGGGTCTCCATGCTGGCTGGTTTAAACCGGTCAGTGAACGGGAAAGAGGTGGGGGGAGGGGCTGTGGCCATCGGAGCCTGGTAGAACAGGTTTCGATGAGTCTAGCCGGGGTGAAAAGTTGGGGGAAGGAACCGATGCAGGGGGGAGGAGTTTACAAGAGGAAGTGGAGGGGAGGAATCTGTGTGTGTGTGTGGGGGGGGGGGGGGGGGGGGGGGGTCTACCATTCATTGGTGTCATTCACAGTACACTTTCGGGGATTGGATGGCTTTCAATATTAGGGAGGTAGTTGGGGGGGGGGGTGGACTGATGCGCAATCAATTGCACAAAGACGCAGATTGGGTACAACTGTGGCTTTATTACAGTCAGATGCGTGTCCTCCTGCTGCAGCTGGCGAAATGGCTGGGCAATGGAGGTCATGCATATTTAGACAGTTCTTAGTGGGCGGAGCCAGCCGGCAGGGGCTACTGGCGAACCTGTAGTGCAGGTCCCACCTTACAGCCCCTAATACAGTGGTTCACCACATTCACCCCCTGTTAAAAATGAGTCCGGCGGGGGTGATGTGAAACTATATACAAATAGTGCAATTATGTACAGTGTTAAGAAGAAAAAAGAAAAAGTCCATGTTGACAGTCCGGAGTCCGTCAAAGTCCGGTCCAGTGCTTTGGTGCTTCGTTGGGAGCGATGTAACGGAGGCGGCGAAGTCGGTGCTGGCGGTGGTGGAGGTAGCACCGATGACGGTGGTGGCGGTGCTGATACTGGCCAGTCATCGGGGAACTCCGGGAGAGTGCCGAAGTCCTCTTCGTCCTCTTGTGCAGAAAGAGGGGGGTGGTCTGGTGGGGTCAGTGTGGGCGGCGCGGTGGGAGGGGGTGGCATGGGTGGGGGAGTGTGTTGGGGTGGAACCTGACGGTGCCAGGTCCCCGAGTGAGACAGTATCTTGGCGGCTGTCGGGGAACTCAACGTAGGCATATTGAGGGTTGGCGTGGAGCAGGTGAACCCTGTCCACCAAGGGGTCCTCCTTGTGGAGTCGGACGTGCCTACGGAGAAGGACCGGTCCTGGAGCTGCGAGCCAAGTCGGGAGCGACACATCGGATGTGGACTTCCTGGGGAAGGTAAAAACACGTTCATGGTGTGTGTTATTAGTGGCGGTGCACAATAGTGACCGGATGGAGTGTAGAGCGTCAGGGAGGACCTCCTGCTAACGAGAGGCTGGGAGGTTCCTGTACCATAGGGCCAGCCGAACGGCCCTCCAAACCGTCCCATTCTCCCGTTCTACTTGCCCATTTCCCCGAGGGTTGTAGCTGGTCGTCCTGCTGGAGGCTAAAACCCTGCTGAGCAGGAACTAACGCAGCTCATCGCTCACGAATGAAGATCCCCTGTCACTGTGGATGTAAGCGGGGAAACCGAACAGAGCGAAGATGGTGTTGAGGGCCTTGATGACTGTTGCAGACGTCATATCGGGACATGGGATGGCGAAGGGGAATCTGGAGTACTCATCGACCACACTGAAAATGTATGTGTTACGGTCGGTGGAGGGGAGGGGCCCTTTGAAATCCACGCAGAGGAGTTCAAAGGGGCGGGAAGCCTTCACCAAGCGCGCACGGTCCGGCTGATAGAAGTGCGGCTTGTACTCCGCACAGACCTGGCAGTCCCTGGTGACTGTCCTTACTTCCTTGACGGAGTAGGGCAGATTGCGAGCTTTGACCAGATGGTACAATCGAGTGACCCCCGGGTGGCAAAGGGCCCGGATTTGGTCCACTTGTGCGCTGGCACATGTACCTCGGGAGAGGGCGTCTGGGGGCTCGTTGAGTTTACCGGGGCGATACAAAATCTTGTAATTATAGGTGGAGAGCTCGATTCTCCACCGTAAGATGTTATCATTTTTGATCTTGCCCCACTGTGTGTTATTGAACTTGAAGGCTACCGACCATTGGTCAGTGAGGAGAGTGAATCCCTTACCGGCCAGGTAATGCCTCCAATGCCGCACAGCTTCAAAGATAGCTTGGGCCTCCTTGTCGATGGATGAGTGTCGAATTTCAGAGGCATGAAGGGTGTGGGAAAAGAATGCCACGGGTCTAGCTGCCTGGTTTAGAGTGGCGGCAAGGGCGACGTCTGAAGCGTCGTTTTCTACTTGAAAAGGCAGTGACTCGTCCACTGCGCGTATCCCGGCCTTGGCGATGTCTGCTCTGATGCGGGCGAAAGCGTGTTGTGCCTCGGCCGCGAGAGGGAATTGGGTGGACTGAATGAGTGGGCGGGCCTTGACGCATAGTTTGGGACCCACTGGGCGTAGTAGGAAAAGAACCCCAGGCAGCGTTTGAGGGCCTTGAGGCAGTGAGGGAGGGGAATATCCATGAGGCGCATGCGGTCGGGATTGGGCCCGAGAAGTCAGTTTTGGACTACATAGCCGAGAATGGTTAACTGGGTCGTGCTTGAACACACACTTCTCTTTGTTATAGGTCAGGTTGAGAAGAGTGGCAGTGCGGAGGAATTTATCGAGGTTGGCATCGTGGTCCTGCTGGTCATGGCCGCAGATGGTGACATTATCTAAGTACGGAAAGGTGGCCCGCAAACCGTACTGGTCGACCATTCGGTCCATGTCCCTTTGGAAGACCGAGACCCCATTTGTGACGCCGAAAGGGACCCTAAAGTGGTAGAGGCGACCGTCCGCCTCAAAGGCCGTGTATGGACGGTCCGACTTCCGGATGGGGAGCTGGTGGTAGGCGGATTTCAGGTCAATTGTTGAGAAGACCCGGTACTACGCAAACTGATTGACCATATCAGATATGCGTGGGAGGGGGTACGCGTCGAGCTGCGTGTACCGATTGATGGTCTGGCTGTAGTCCACGACCATCCTATGTTTCTCCCCAGTTTTACCCACATCCACTTGGGCTCGCCAGTGGCTGTTGCTGGCCTCGATAATACCCTCCTTAAGCAGCCGCTGGACTTCAGACCTGATGAAGGTCTTGTCCTGGGTGCTGTACCGTCTGCTCCTGGTGGCAACGGGCTTGCAATCTGCAGTTAGATTGGCAAAAAGGGAGGGGGGCTCGACCTTAAGGGTCGCGAGGCCGCAAACGGTAAGGGGGGGTAAGGGCCCGCCGAATTTGAGGGTGAGGCTCTGGAGACTGCACTGGAAGTCCAGGCCCAACAGGAGTGCAGCGCAGAGATTAGGAAAGACATAGAGGCGGAAGTTACTAAATTCTACGCCCTGGACAGTGAGGGTGACCGTACAGAAGCCTCGGATCGGGACGGAGTGGGATCCGGAGGCTAGGGAGATCCTTTGATTGGCAGGCTGGACCGCGAGGGAGCAGCGCCTTACCGTATCTGGGTGTACGAAGCTTTCGATGCTCCCGGAGTCCAGCAGGCACGAGGTCGCGCGGCCGTTGATTTTCACTGTCGTCAACGTGGTGGCCAGGTTGGTCCAGCGTCAACGAAGCGAGCTGCGGGTAGTCGGCGGATGCTTCGGGTGGCGAGCGTGTGCGGTTCCGATCTCGGGATGTCCGGAGACCCTGTGGGGACAAGATGGCGGCGGACATGGTGCGCACATTGCGGGGTCGGGACAAGATGGCGGCGCCCATGGGGCGTACGTGGCCGAAGGAAGACAAGATGGCGGCGCCCATGGGGCGCACATGGCCCCGGGAGGAGAAGATGGCGGCTCCCATTGGACGTTTGGCATGGGGGTGGAGGCAATAGTGGGTGCGATCGCAGCGACTGCACGGGCCTGGCACACAGCCGCGAATTGGTCCTTTTTACTGCAGGATTTACAAATGGCAGTGCGGGCCGGGCAGTTTTGGCGGGGGTGCATCTGCTGACCGCAGAAGTAGCAGCGGGGACCCCCGGGGAGTGCGGATCGGCGTGCGGCGCAGGCGTATTGGGAAGGCAGGGCCCCAGCTGAGGAGGTCGTCAGCGGGGTCCAGGAGGGGTAGGAAGGGGTAGAAGGGTGGGCAGCGTGGTGGGAGGGGTAAGATTGTACATTACGGGATACGACTGTCATGGAGAGCACCAAGGTTTTCGTCTCCGCCAGTTCGATCATGGCCCCTTCCAGTAATTGTTCTCGGATGCAGTCCGACACAATACCCGTCACGAAAGCATCGCGCATGAGGAGGTTTGCGTGTTCAGCAGCCGTAACGGCCTGACAGTCACAGTCCCGGACGAGTGGAATTAGGGCGCGCCAGAAGTCTTCGATGGACTCACCAGGTAGTTGCGAGCGGGTGGAGAGTGCATGCCTGGCAAAGAGCGTGTTCGCCTTCTGAGCATAGTGTTCTTTAAGATGTTCCATTGCTTTCGTGTAATTTGTGGCGTCTTGGATCAACGGGAACACGCTGGAGCTCAGTCTGGAGTACAGGACGTTTATCTTCTGAGCCTCCGTTGGCACGGGGTCCGCAGCGTTGATGTAGGCCTCAAAACATGCTAGCCAGTGAGTAAAGTCTTTTCAGGCGTCGGGCGAGTGCGGATCCAGCTGTAGGCAATCGGGTTTGATTCTGATACCATTCTGTGGAAAAATCTGACTGTAATAAATTGAGGTGCAATCAATTGCACAAAGACGCAGATTGGGTACAACTGGGGCTTTATTACAGTCAGATGCGTGGCCTCCTACTGCAGCTGGCGAAATGGCAGGGCAATGGAGGTCATGCATATTTATACAGTTCTTAGTGGGCGGAGCCAGCCGGCAGGGGCTACCGGCGAACCTGTAGTGCAGGTCCTACCTTACATCCCCCAATACAGTGGTTCACCACATGGACTATGTATAGTTTTTTAAAATTTAGTGTACCCAATTCATTTTTTCCAATTAAGGGGCAACTTAGCGTGGCCAATCCACCTGGCTTGCACATTTTTGGGTTGTGGGGGCGAAACACACGCAAACACAGGGAGAATGTGCAAACTCCACACGGACAGTGACCCAGAGCCGGGATCAAACCTGGGACTTCGGCACCATGAGGCCGCAGTGCTAATCCACTGCACCACCGTGCTGCCCGACTATATATATTAATGGTGACCATGGACGATTCCTGATTCCTTTTTCTTTTTTTTCTTGGGAGGTTTCTTTTTATTTGATGCTTATATTGTCATGTAGGCTGTTGTTTGGGGGTTGGTGGGAGGATGGGATCATTGTTGTTAATAAGGGGATTGACATTGTATTTGTTACTGGGGAAGGCAAACACGCGTTCGTGAGGGGTCTCATTAGTGGCGGTGCAGCGGAGCGACCGGATGGAATGGAGCACTTCGGGGAGGACCTACTGCCAGCGGGAGACGGGAGATTTCTAGACCGAAGGGCCAGCTGGCTGGCCTTCCAGACCGTCCTGTTCTCCCTCTCCACCTGCCCGTTTCCCCGGGGGTTGTAGGTGGTCGTCCTGCCCGAGGCAATGCCCTTGCTGAGCAGGAATTGACGCAGCTCATCACTCATGTAGGTGGGGAAACCGAACAGAGTGAAGATGCTGTGCAGGGCTTTGAAGACCATGGCAGAAGTCATGTCGGGGCATGGGATGGCGAAAGGGAACCGGGAGTACTCATCAATTACGTTAAGGAAGTACACGTTGCGGTCGGTGGAGGGGAGAGGCCCTTTGAAATCCATGCTGAAGCGCTCAAAGGGGCGGGAGGCCTTCACCAGGTATGCTCTATCTGGCCGGTAGAAGTGCGGCTTGCACTCTGCGCAGACGTGGCAGTCTCTGGTTACGGTCCTGACCTCCTCAATGGAGTAGGCCAGGTTGCGGGCCTTGACAAAATGGAAGAACCGGGTGACCCCCGGGTGGCAGAGGTCATTGTGGAGAGCCCGGAGTCGGTCCATTTGTGTGCTGGCACATGTACCGCGGGATAGGGCATCAGGGGGCTCATTGAGCTTCCCCGGGCAATATAAGATCTCATAGTTATAGGTGGAGAGCCCGATCCTCCACCTCAAGATCTTGTCATTTTTGATCTTGCCCCGCTGTGTATTGTTAAACATGAAGGCAACCGACAGTTGGTCAGTGAGGAGTGTGAATCTCCTGCCGGCCAGGTAATGCCGCCAATGTCGCACAGCTTCCACAATGGCCTGGGCCTCCTTTTCGACAGAGTGCCAAATTTCAGAGGCATGGAGGGTGCGGGAAAAGAAAGCCACGGGTCTGCCCGCCTGGTTGAGGGTGGCAGCCAGAGCTACGTCTGATGCATTGTTCTCCACCTGAAAGGGGAGGATCTCGTCGACCGCGTGCATCGTGGCCTTGGCGATGTCCGCCTTGATGTGGTTGAAGGCCTGGCGGGCCACAGCTGTCAGGGGAAAAACAGTGGACTTGATGAGTGGGCGGGCCTTGTCCGCATAATTAGGGACCCACTGGGCGTAATATGAGAAAAACTCCAGGTGTCGTTTCAGGGCATTGGGGCAGTGGGAGTTCCAGGAGGGGGTGCATGTGGTCGGGGTCGGAACCTAGGACTCCATTTTCCACTACGTGGCCAAGGATGGCTAAGCGGTTGGTGCGGAAAACGCATTTCTCCTTATTGTAGGTGAGGTTAAGGAGTTTGGCGGTATGGAGGAATTTTTGGAGGTTTGCGTCGTGGTCCTGCTGATCATGGCCGCAGATGGTGACATTATCTAGGTACGGGAAGGTGGCTCGCAGCCTGTACTGGTCAACCATTCGGTCCATCTCTTGCTGGAAGACCGAGATCCAATTGGTGACGCAGAAGGGAACTCTTAAGGAAATGATAGAGGCGGCCATCTGCTTCGAACGCAGTGTATTGGCGATCCTCCAGGCGGATGGGGAGCTGGTGGTAGGCGAACTTCAAGTCTACTGTGGAGAAGACTCAATACTGCACAATCTGATTGACCATGTCAGATATGCGTGGGAGAGGGTACGCGTCGAACTGTGTATACCGGTTGATGGTCTGACTGTAGTCAATGACCATCCTGTGCTTCTCCCCAGTCTGCACTACCACCACTTGAGCTCTCCAGGGGCTGTTACTGGCCTCAGTGATCCCCTCCCGCAGAAGTTGTTGGACCTCCGACTTGATAAAGGTGCTGTCCTGCGCACTGTACCGTCTGCTCCTAGTGGCGAGGGGCTTGCAGTCCGGAGTGAGGTTTGCAAACAGTGTAGGTGGATCGACCTTAAGGGTCGTGAGGCCGCAGACGGTGAGGAGGGGCAGGGGTCCGCCGAATTTCAAAGGCTTTGGAGGTGGCATTGAAAATCAAGGCCTAGTAACAGGGCAGCGCAGAGGTGGGGGAGGACGTAGAGCCTGAAGTTGCTGAACTCTACGCCCTGAACGGTGAGGGTCGCGACACAGTACCCCCGGATTTCCACGGAATGGGATCCAGAGGCCAGGGAGATTTTCTGGGTGACGGGGTGTACTGGGAGGGAGCAGCGCCTTACCATAGCAGGGTGGATGAAACTCTCTGTGCTCCCGGAGTCAAAGAGGCAGGTCCTCTCGTGCCCGTTGATCTTCATCGTATCGTAGTGGTCGCGAGGTTGCAGCGCCGAGACGGATCCAAGGTGATGGAGGCGAGCTGCGGCAGATATTGGGAGGTCCCGGGCTGATCAGCGGTGGTGGAGGTATCAGTGGGCAGCGAACGGCCAGACGAGCAGGGGTTCTGAGGTGTGGTCTAAAAAGGCACCAAAGATGGCGGCGCCCACGGTGGGCGGCATCAAAGATGGCGGCGCCCACGGGCCACACGTGGCTTCTGGTGGAGAAGATGGCGGCGCCCCTGGATTACACGTGGGGGTGTAGCAATGCCGGGCCTAGAAACAGCGGCGATCGACCGGGCCTGGCAAATGGAAACAAAGTGGCCCTTCTTCCCACACCCGTTGCAGGTCGCGCTCCGCGTCGTGCAGGGCTGCCTGGGATGTTTGCTCTGGCCACAAAAATAACACTTGGGCCCCCCGGAGTTGGCTGGCTGCCGCGCGGCGCAGGCTTGCAGTGAGCTCGAGTCGGCAGCAGGTGGGGCCCACGATGCCCATGGGGGTGCCGCGCTGTCGGAGGTGTAGGCCTCCAGATTACAGGAGGCCACTTCTAGTGAATTAGCAAGCTGCCTAGTCTCTGCAAGATCGAGCGTACACACTTCCAATAGTCGCTGGCGAACGTATGTAGACTTCATGCCCGTGACATAAGCGTCTCTGATTAATAGTTCGGTGTGTTGGACTGCCGAAACTGCCTGGCAGTCACAGTTCCTACCGAGAATCTGTAGAGCCCGCAAGAAATCATCCAGAATCTCCCCCGGGAGTTGCCGTCTCGTGGCCAGGAGGTGCCTGGCGTCCACTTGATTCACCGACTTAATGTAATGTCCCTTTAGTAGCGTCATCGCTTCTGTGTAGGTAGCCGCATCCCGGATGAGGGGACAAATTTCAGGGCTCACCCGAGTAGAGGACTTGGAGCTTCTATGGGTCCGAGAGGTCTTCAGTGGCTACTCTGAGGTAGTCTTCGAAGCAGGCTAGCCAGTGGTCGAAGGTGGACGTGGCGTTGGCTGCGTGAGGGCTCAGCTCCAGGCGATTAGGCTTAAGATATTCATCTTTTAAAATCTTGTGCAATAAACTGATGTACCGTCAATTACCACGAGACAAGAATGGTGAAACAATCGAGGCTTTATTGCACAAGATGTTGAGCTTTCTGCAGCTGGAACCAGAATGGGAGCAGCGCAGGAGGGCTTACACTTTATACGCCGCCTGCTGGGAGGAGCCAGCAGGCTGGTATTTACTGTGGTACCTGTAATACATGGGCAGTACCGTAATACATGCAATGTGTTACTAGTGGTGTTTACCACAATTGGCATGGAGGAGCAGGAC
The DNA here is from genome assembly GCF_047496885.1 of Scyliorhinus torazame. NCBI lineage: Eukaryota > Metazoa > Chordata > Chondrichthyes > Carcharhiniformes > Scyliorhinidae > Scyliorhinus > Scyliorhinus torazame. The sequence continues at coordinate 37,336,103 of NC_092718.1, forward strand.
CTTCTCGACGAGGGGATCCGATTTATGACTCCTCGCATGCTTCCGGAGGAGGAGGGGCTCTGGGACTGTCAGCCAGGATGGGAACGAGACCACGGAAGTGGACTTCCTGGGGAAGGCAAACATACGTTTGTGAGGGGTCTCGTTGGTGGCAGTGCACAGGCGCGACCGGATGGAGTGGAGTGCATCGGAGAGGACCTCCTGTCAGCGGGAGACTGGGAGACTTCTAGACCGTAGGGTCAGGAGGACGGCCTTCAAGACCGTTGAGTTCTCCCTCCCCACCTGTCCGTTGCCCCAGGAGTTGTAGCTGGTCGTCCTGCTGGAGGCGATGACCTTGTTAAGCAGGAACTGATGCAACTCGTCGCTCATGAAGGAGGAACCCCGATCGCTATGGATGTAGGTGGGGAACCCGAACAGGGTGAAACGACTGTGCAGGGCCTTGATGACGGTGGCGGAGGTCATGTCAGAGCATGGGATGGCAAAAGGGAATCTTGAGTATTCGTCAACAATGTTGAGGAAGTACACGTTACGGTCAGTGGAGGGGAGGGGCCCTTTGAAGTCGATACTGAGGCGCTCAAAGGGGCGAGAGGCTTTTACCAGGTGCGCCCTGTCTGGCCGATAGAAGTGCGGTTTGCACTCCGCGCAGACCTAGCAGTCCCTGGTCACGGTCCTGACCTCCTCGATGGAGTAAGGCAGGTTGCGAGCCTTGATAAAGTGAAAAAACAGGTGATCCCCGGGTGACAGAGGTCGTTGTGGAGTGCCCGAAGCCGGTCTACTTGTGCGCTGGCACATTTACCACGGGATAGGGCATCTGGGGGCTCATTGAGCTTCCCAGGTCTATAGAAGATATCATAATTATAGGTGGAGAGCTCAATCCTCCACCTCAGAAGCTTGTCATTCTTGATCTTGCCCCGCTGTGTGTTATTGAACATGAAGGCAACCGACCGCTAGTCAGTGAGGAGTGTGAATCGCCTGCCAGCCAGGTAATGCCTCCAATGTCGCACAGCTTCTACAATGGCTTGGGCTTCCTTTTCGACAAAGGAGTGCCGAATCTTGGAGGCATGGAGGGTACGGGAGAAGAAAGCCATGGGCCTGCCCGCCTGGTTGAGGGTAGCGGCCAGAGCAAAGTCCGACGCGTCGCTCTCCACCTGGAATGGAATGGACTCGGCCACAGCGTGCATCGCGGCTTTGGCAATATCTGCCTTGATGCGGTTGAAGGCCAGGCGGACCTCAGCCGTCAGGGGAAAAATGGTGGATTTAATAAGTGGACTGGCCTTGTCCGCATAATTGGATACCCACTGGGCAGAGTAGAAGAACCTCAGGCATCTCTTCAGGGCCTTGGGGCAGTAGGGGAGGGGAAGTTCCAGGGGGGGACGCATGTGGTCGGGGTCGGGCCCTAGGACTCCGTTTTCCACAACGTAGCCAAGGATGGCTAGGCAGTTGTGCGGATAACGCATTTTTCCTTAATGTAGGTGAGGTTCAGGAGTTCAGCAGTGTGGAGGAAGTGCCGGAGGTTTTCGTCATGGTCCTGCTGATCATGGCCGCAGATGGTGACATTATCTAAGTACGGGAATGTGGCCTGCAGCCCCTACTGGTCAACTATTTGGTCCATTTCCCATTGGAAGACCGAGACCCCATTGGTGACGTCGAAGGGGACCCTGAGGAAGTGGTAGTGGCGGCCATCTGGCTCGAAGGGAGTGTATTGGCGGTCCTCCGGGCGGATAGAGAGCTGGTGGTACACGGACTTCAAGTCAACTGTGGAGAAGGCTCGACACTGCGCAAGCTGGTTGACCATGTCAGATATGCGAGGGAGGGGATATGCATCGAGCTTCGTGTACCGGTTGATGGTCTGACTGTAGTCGATGACAATCCAGGGCTTCTCCCCAGTCTTGGCGACCACCACTTGGGCTCTCTAGGGGCTGTTACTAGCCTCAATGATCCCCTCTTGTAGGAGTCACTGGACCTCTGACCTGATAAAGGTCCTATCCCGGGCACTGTATCATCTGCTCCTAGTAGCGACAATCCAGGATAAGGTTAGCGAAGAGCGAGGGTGGGGTGACCTTAAGGGTCGCAAGGCTACAGATGGTGAGGGGGGTCCGGGGTCCGCCGAACTTTAAAGTAAGGCTCTGGAGGTGGCACTGGAAGTCGAGCTCCAGTAATAGGGCAGCGCAGAGATGGGGAAGGACGTAGAGTTTGAAGTTAGTGTACTCTACGTCTTTTACAGTAAGGGTCGCGACACAGTACCCCCGGATTTCTACTGCATGTGATCCGGAAGCCAGGAAGATTTTCTGGGTCGCGGGTAAGATTGGGAGGGAGCAGCGCCTTACCATATCTGGATGAGTGAAGCTGTCTCTGCTCCCGGAGTCGAAAAGGCAGTTCTCGTGCCCGTTGATCCGGACAGTCATCGTAGATTTAGTGAGGTGATGAGGTCGGGACTGGTCGAGCGTGATGGAAGTGAGCTTCGGAAGGTGATGAGTAGGCCAATCGGAGGTAGCGGCAGCCAGCATATGATCGGGTGAGCAGGGCTCCCGGTAGGCTGTGGAGTGGTCCCACGATGGTGGCCCCCATGGGTTGCGCGTGGCATCGGAGATGGCGTCAAAGATGGCAGCCCCCATGGGTCACGCGTGGCGGGTGAAGCACAAAATGGTGTTAAAGATGGCGGCCCCCATGGGTCACACGTGGCGGCCGAAATCGAAGATGGTGGCTCCCACGTATCGCACATGGCAGGTGGCGCGGCAGCTAGGGGCGGCCCCGACAGGCAGCAGGCAGCGCTGCTGGGCCTAGAAGCTTTAGGGAGAGATCGGGCCTGGCAGGCTTTCGCAAAGTGGCCCTTCCTCCCACACCCGTTGCAAGTCACGTTCCGTGCAGGGCAGTGTTGTCTGGGATGATTACGCTGGCTGCAAAAGTAGCACTTCGGGCTTCCGGCATTGGCGGGCTGCTGCGCGGCACAGGCTTGCGCCGCACCTGGGTTGGATGATGGCGGCGCCCACGAGGGTGCCGCGCGGTTGGAGGTGACGGCCTCCATGTTCTGGAAGGCCACCTCCAGCGAGTTTGAGAGCTGCACTGTCTTTGGGAAGCTGAGTGTACCCCCTTCTAGCAATCGCTGGCGGATGCAGTTTCATTTCATGCCTGCGACATAAGCATCCCTGACCAACAGCTCTGTGTGTTGGGTAGCCGATAGTGCCTGGCAGTCACAGTTCCGGCAGAGTACCCGCAAGGCACGCAGGAATTCTGCTAGTGATTCCCCAGGGCGTTGTCGTCTCGTGGCGAGAAGGTGCCTAGGATACACCTCGTTCACAGACTTAACATAGTGTCCCTTCAGCAGCATTATCGTCTCCGTATACGAGGGGGCGTCTCTGATGAGAAAAAAGACTTGCGGGCTCACCTGTGCATGGAGGATCTGCTTCTTTTGTAGGTCGGTGAAGTGTTCGGTGAAGGATCCGAGGTACGCTTCGAATTAGCTTAGCCAGTGCTCGAATGTTTCCGTGGCGTCGGCTTCCTGTGGGTCCAGCTCCAGGTGATCAGGCTTGAGTGACAAATTCATATTAGATGTTTAATGTATTAAATCGATATGCCATAAATGAACACACGACGAGTGGTGAACGTAACTGAGGCTTTAATACACTAAACAGAAAGCCTACTGGCTTCTGATCCCGAACTGGATCAGAGGTGGAGACTAGCCACCTTTATACCGGCCCGAGGGGAGGCGGAGCCATCAGCAGTGGTTTACCATACTACACATAATAGTGGCCATTTACCACATTCACGTATTATACATTACAGTGGTTTACCACTATTGTGCCATTCGGTGGGATGTGTTCACCTCTCCCCCCCCCCCCTCCCCTCACCCCAGTGGCACATTTGGAGGCGTGGGAATTGTGCCGCCTTCCACTTTGCCAGATTAAGTCCAGGGCAGGAAGGCTTGTGGACCACTTTCTTGCCTGGATGCTAATTGTGGTCTTTGATTAATGTGCACTGGACTTTCGGTTGCGGCTATGCAGAGCTATGCCGCACGATTCGGCAGTTCCCGCTATTACGGACTTTCGGGCTCATTGGAGGAGCCCCAACGGAATTTTTTTGAAGACAACCCTTAGGGAAGTGAAGAGAGAGGTCCCCCTCCAACTTTTATGGACCAGACCAGAAGTGCAACGGCCAAAAAAGCGGCATTGGAGCAGCAGGAGAAGCAAGGGAAAAAAATCAAAATGGCGGCGGCCGGGGACAAAGCAGAGTGCGGGCCGGAGCTGCAGGAATTCATCAAGCGCTGCTTCGAGGAGCTGCGCAAGGAGATGCTGGCGCATATGCTGGCGGTAATTGAAGGACTAGGGATAACCCAGAAGGCCCACGAGGTGAAGATCCAGGAGGTACAGAAAAGAGTCAGTGAGAATGAGGACGAGTTCTTGGGCCTGGCGGAGAGTGGAGCGGCACAAGGCGCTACACAAGAGGTGGGCGGGAAGACTCGAAGACCTGGAGAACAGATCGAGGAGAAAGAATCTGAGGATCCTGGGTCTCCCAGAAAGAGTGGAGGGGGCCGATGCCATGGCATACGCGGGCACGATGATCGGGGCGACGATGGGCGCGGAGGCCCCTTCGAGGTCGCTGGAGCTGGACAGAACACACCGAGTGCTGGCGAGGAAGCCCAAGGCAAATGAGCCGCCAAGGGCGATGGTGGTGAGCTTTCACCGGTTCACGGACAGAGAGAGTGTCCTGAAATGGGCCAAGAAGGAGCGGAGCAGCAAGTGGGACAATGCAGAGATCCGAATATACCCGGACTGGAGCACGGAGGTTGCAAAGCAGAGAGCGGGTTTCAAACCGGGCCAAAGCAGTGCTGCACCAGAAAGGAGTGAAATTTGGAATGCTGCAGCCAGCGCATTGTATGTGATTGTGGGTCACATACAAGGACCAACACTACTAGTTTGAAACGCCTGAAGAGGCGTGGACCTTCATACAAACCGAAAAGTTGGACTCTGAGGGTTTGAGGGTGGGGGGGGATGTTTGAGGGTTGATACGTGATGGTTGTTGTATATAGGGGGTCAATCACGCGCAGGAAATGTTACATGGGCTCGGGAAGACAGACAAGGCCGCGACAGGAGCTGCGCCAGAGGGGGCGGGGCAGGCTTTGGAAAGCATGGAGTTTTTCCCACGCGCGGGAAGGTGAACGAAGGAACGCATATTGATCGGGAGACTACCACACGGGGAGGTCAAAGGGACGGTGGGGGAAGCCGGGGTCAGCTGACTTACGGGAGTGGGGAGCAAAAAAGCTAGACAGGGGTCTAGCAGGGGGGGGGGGGGGGGGAAGGGTTGCTGCTGCACTGGCCGAAAGGGAATGGGACACAGGAGAGGTGGTCGGGACGGAGGTCCCCCGGCTGGGGGACTGGAGGGTGAGGGAGACGCGGACACGGGACTGGCCCAGAAAAGGAGATGGCTAGTCAGCGGACGGACGGACGTGGGGGGGGGGGGGGGGGTGAGAGCCCCTCCAACCCGGCTGATAACGTGGAACGTGAGGGGCCTGAATGGGCCGGTGAAGAGGGCTCGAGTGTTCGCGCACTTGAAGGGACTGAAGGCAGACGTGGCTATGCTCCAAGAGACACACATGAAGGTGGCGGACCAGGTCAGGTTAAGAAGGGGATGGGTAGGACAGGTATTCCACTCGGGACTGGACGCAAAGAATAGAGGGGTGGCAATATTGGTGGGAAAGCAGGTGTCATTTGAGGCCAAGACTATCGTAGTGGATAATGGAGGGAGACATGTGATGGTGAGTGGTAGGTTGCAAGGGACGTGGGTGGTGTTGGTAAATGTATATGCCCCAAACTGGGATGATGCTGGATTCATGAAGCGCATGTTGGGGCGCATTCCGGATCTGGAGATAGGAGGCCTGATAATGGGAGGGGACTTTTAATACAGTGCTACCGCTCCAGATCAAGGACTGGAAAGAGGCCGGCGGTGGCCAAGGTGCTTAGGGGGTTTATGGATCAGATGGGGGGAGTGGACCTATGGAGGTTTGCAAGACCGCAGGCCAGGGAATTTTCTTTCTTCTCCCACGTGCACAAAGCCTACTCCCGGATAGATTTTTTTGTTCTGGGCAGGGCGCTCATCCTGAGGGTGGAGGGGACGGAGTATTCGGCCATAGCCGTTTCGCACCACGCCCTGCACTGGGTGGAAATGGGGCTGGGAGAGGAGAGGGACCAACGCCCGCTGTGGCAGCTGGATGTGGGACTGCTGGCAGATGAGGTGGTGTGTGGGAAGGTGAGGTGGTGTATCGAAAGGTACTTGGAGGCCAACGACAATGGGGAGGTGCGAGTGGGGATGGTATGGGAGGCTTGAAGGCGGTGATCAGGGGAGAGCTAATCTCCATCAGGGCTCATAAGGAGAAGACAGAGGGTATGGAAAGGGAGAGGTTAGTGGGGGAGATTTTGAGAATGGACAGGAGATACGCAGAGGCCCCGGAGGAAAGATTACTTGGGGAAAAACGACGGCTCCAGACGGAGTTTGACCTGTGGAGGAAGGCGCAGGGGGTGACCTACGAGTATGGGGAAAAGGTTAGTCGGATGCTGGCACACCAGCTCCGTAAGAGGACGGCAGCGAGGGAAATAGGGGGAATCAAAGATGGAAGGGGAACCACGGTTCGGAGTGTGACGAAAATAAACAAGGTATTCAAGGCCTTCTATAAAGAGCTGTACAGATCCCAGCCCCCAGCGGAGGAAGAGGGGATGAGACGATTCCTAGACCAACTGAGATTCCCGAGGGTGGAGGAGCAAGAGATGGCTGGTTTGGGGGCACCAATTGGGTTGGAGGAGCTGAGCAAGGGTTTGGGAAGGCCCCGGGCCGGACGGGTTCCCGGTGGAGTTCTACAGAAAGTAGAAACACAGACCTGTTGGCCCCGCTACTAGTGAGGACCTTTAATGAGGCAAGAGAGGAGGGGACCCTGCCCCCGACAATGTCGGAAGCGACAATTTCTTTGATCCTAAAGCGGGACAAGGACCCACTGCAATGTGGATCGTACAGGCCGATCTCGCTCCTCAATGTGGATGCTAAGTTGTTGGCAAAATTGCTGGCCACAAGGATTGAGGACTGTGTCCCGGGGGTGATCCATGAGGACCAGACGGGATTCGTAAAGGGCAGGCAATTAAACACTAATGTGCGGCGGCTCTTAAACGTGATAATGACGCCATCGGAGGGAGAGGCGTAGATAGTGGTAGCTATGGACGCGGAAAAGGCCTTTGACCGAGTAGAGTGGGAGTACCTCTGGGAGGTGCTGCGTAGGTTTGGGTTTGGGGGAGGGTTTATCAGTTGGGTTAAGCGCCTTTAGAGAGCCCCGGTGGCGAGCGTAGTGACGAACCGGCGGAGGTTGGAGTACTTACGGCTGTACCGAGGAACGAGGCAGGGGTGCCCCCTGTTGTTTGCATTGGCGATCGAACCCTTGGCCATGTCATTGAGGGAGTCTAATAAATGGAGGGGGGTGGTCCGAGGGGGAGAAGAGCATCGGGTGTCGCTATATGCGGATGACCTGTTGCTGTACGTGGCGGGTCCAATGGAGGGGATGGTGGAGGTCATGCAGACTCTAAGGGAGTTTGGGGAGTTTTCGGGCTATATGCTCAATGTAGGGAAGAGTGAGCTCTTTGTATTACAGGCAGGGGACCAAGAAAGAGGGATAGGGGACCTACCGCTGAGGAGGGCGGCAGGGAGTTTTTGGTATCTGGGGATCCAGATAGCCAGGAGTTGGGGGGCCCTACATAAACTGAATCTGACGAGCTTGGTGGAGCAAATGGAGGAGGACTTCAAAAGATGGGACATGTTACCGCTCTCGCTGGCAGGTAGAGTGCAGTTGGTCAAAATGGTGGTCCTACCGAGGTTTCTGTTTGTGTGTCAGTGCCTTCCCATCGTGATCACCAAGGGCTTTTTTAACAGAGTAGGTAGGAGTATCCTGGGGTTTGTGTGGGCGAATAAGACCCCGAGGGTAAGGAGAGGGTTCCTGGAACGCAGTAGGGACCGAGGAGGGTTGGCGCTGCCAAACCTAGGGAGCTACTACTGGGCAGCAAATGTGGCAATGATCCGCAAGTGGGTTATGGAGGGAGAGGGGGCAGCATGGAAGAGGATGGAGATGGCGTCCTGTAAAGGAACGAGCCTGGGGGCGTTGGTGACGGCACCGCTGCCGTTCTCGCCGTCAAAGTATACCACGAGCCCGGTGGTGGAGGCAACGCTAAGGATCTGGTGGAGCCAGTGGAGACGGCACAGGGGTGCAGTGGGAGCCTCGGTGTGGTCCCCGATCAGGGGTAACCACCGGTTTGTCCCGGAGAAGATGGACGGGGGGTTCCAGAGCTGGCATCGGGCAGGGATTAGAAGAATGGGGGACCTGTTCATTGACGGGACATTTGCGAGCACTGGAGGAGAAGTTTGAGTTACCCCGGGGAAATGCCTTTAGATATATGCAGGTGAGGGTTTTTGTGAGGCGACAGGTCAGGGAATTCCCGTTGCTCCCAGCACAAGAAATTCAAGACAGGGTGATCTCGGGTGTATGGGTCGGGGAGGGCAAGGTGTCGGCAATACACCAGGAGATGAAAGAAGAGGGGGAAGCGCTAGTAGAAGAGTTGAAGGGTAAATGGGAGGAGGAGGGGAGGAGATCGAGGAAGGTCTGTGGGCTGATGCCCTAGGTAGGGTTAATTCCTCCTCCTCGTGTGCCAGGCTCAGCCTGATACAATTTAAGGTGGTTCACAGAGCTCACTTGACGGGGGCGAGGTTGAGCAGGTTCTTTGGGGTAGAGGACAGATGTGGAAGGTGCTCAGGGAGCCCGGCGAACCATGTCCATATGTTTTGGTCATGCGCCCGGCCCTGGAGGGGTTCTGGAGAGGAGTGGCGGGAGCAATATCTCAGGTGGTGAAAGTGAAACAAGTGCGATTTCTTGTTATTTTGTTACGGGGGGGTTATTGTTTGTAAGGGAGAAAAATTGTGTTAAAAAACTTTAATAAATATATATTTTTTAAAAGATTAATGTCCACTGAAAGGCTTCATCCCACCACTGCTGGTATTCAACTAGTGGTGGGCAGGGGATTCAACTGTTGGGTTTGCTTGCAAGCTCCCAGGGGTACAGGGAGGGGAGGTGGAAGGGCACTCACTCAAAGACACTCAGTGCCTGATGAGTGATGAGGCATTGGGAAGGGGTGGGGGGGCGTGACCAATGACAGCATCTCCTTACCGCCGACTCCTCTGCCCTCCCTAGCCAGGGACCCCTTCCCCATGAAACCCATCCACCCTCACTCACCTGTGCCTGGATTCCTTGCAATCCTAGACCAAAGCTCTGGTGGATGTATTAGCAGTGTTTGCTACTGTTCCCAGTGGCACTGAGACAGTGGAAGCTGCTGTCTTCTGAATGGCAGACAGCTCTCGGGGTGGGGGTGGAATTTTGATCACCGGGGTCCTTTATCCTAGGAAAGGCCTGTCACTGTCCAGTCAAATGCCTGCTGAGCACAATACAGCGAACCTTCTCCAGTGGAGGCGACACCAGGCTCTCGCTGGCTGACGAGACACCTGTCACCTGGATTCATGCACCCCAAGGTGCTTCACAGGAACAATACAAAACAAAATTTGATACTGAGTCACAAAAGGGGATTTTAGATGAGATGGAGCTAAGGATAGATTCCACATACTTTCATAGGGGCAGCAAGGTAGCACAGTGGTTAGCACAGTTCCTTCATAGCTCTAGGGTCCCATGTTCGATTCCTGGCTTGGGTCACTGTCTGTGCGGAGCCTGTACGTTCTCCCCGTGTCTGCGTGTGTTTCCTCCGGGTGCTCCAGATTTCTCCTACAGTCCAAAGATGTGCAGGATGGGTGGATTGGCCATGCTAAATTGCCCTTAGTGTCCAAAAAAAAGGTTAGGTGGGGTTACTGGATTATGGGGATAGGGTGGAGGTGTGGGCTTCTTGGGGTGCCCTTTCCAAGGGCCGCGGCAGACTCGATGGGCCGAATGGCCTCCTTCTGCACTGTAAATTCTATGATTCTACATTTGTCCTTTCAACAAGCCATTCAAATACGGGTGCTACACATTTGCACACAAATGCATTAACAGTAGGTTCTGCAGGCAACATTACACCTGGCTTCAGACATCAAAGGTGATTCTCTAGTCAAGTCGTTGCAGTCTACTCGAATGGAAAATTTAATATCAAATATGAGGTAAATGGAATACAATGTTAGCGAGTGGGTTGAAGCATTTGGTATAATTATATTTTCAAATGATATGACTCTTCATTAGGCTGTGGCCTATGGCAGTGGAATTTATGCCTTATTAGAAGTCTGGAATAACCAGTTATTCCACATTACTTGATGCAAATTCAGATCTCATCAAATTAATGTGTCCTACAAGTGTGCAATACATAATTACATAATCCAAACACATTTCAAATTGTTGGAGGAGTATATAACTCTGTGAAGCAGCTCAAATGTAAAGCATTGACAGGAATTAAGCAGATTTATTATTCTGAGGAATTTAACGTTTCTTAGTATATCATGTAGATTACATCCTTATTGTTGGGTAATTGTACCCAATTGGTTAAATTAAATTTCTAACAGAGAAGATTGTTTCAAGTACATTAAATGTGTGTAGAAATTGCAATCATTCTCACTGACAATGCAAACATTATAAACATTATAATATTAATGTCCATAACTATTGAAAGATCCCTGGGTAATGTCTAGACCAGAACCCTTTTGGCCTCCCAAGAATACTGACAAAGCCCCTGAGAATCATTATCACATTGAAGAATTAAACCACAAAAATTAATTATTATTGCGTATTATGTACAAAGGTACAAAAACAAACTAAAAAGATGTTTCTATGTCTTGCATGTATACATTATAATTAAAATGTTCTGTTATTCAACAAATACTGCCAAATCTTCCCTTTGTGTCATTTTAATGGGAGGAGTGATACTGATCCTTTGCTCACAAAATTCATTTAAAATTGGGAGTGCGGCTGGAGAGCTGCATTCTCATTTCACACACTCGCGCGCATACTCACCCCTCACACACACCCCTCTCTCACACGTGCACAAACACACACCCCTCTCTCGCACATGCACGCACACTCACCCCTCACTCAAACAAGCACACACACCTCACACATGCACGGGGACACACACACATTCACCCCCTCACACTTGTGCACACAAACACACCGCTCTCTCACACATGCATGCACACTCACCACTCTCTCACACACAGGCGCACACACCTCACACATGCACGGACACACACACATACAACCCCCACACACACTCACCCCTCTCTCACACATGCACGCACACTCACCCCTCACTCATACACAAGCGCACATGCACACACACACATTTACCCCCCCCCCCCAACCTGGCCAGCCACACAATCACTCACCCCATACATGCACCCCCCCCCCCAACACACCGCAATAGCCCTCATAGTCCCAGCCTCTCTCGGACTCTTCTGGACCTAGCCCTTCTTGGACCCTTTTGGGCCCCAGCCCCTCTACCTCTCTCTCTTGAGGCCTCGCTCCCTCTCTCTCTCTCGACAGCCCAGTCTCTCACTTGCCTATGAGTTTAATTGCAGCTCGTTCAATCAGAGGTCAGCTTCTCAGTTAATCGGCGGCCGATAAGCTGACTCGTGCACTTATCAGTAGCCAGCAAAGCAAAACAACCATCTTCGATTGGTCAAACTGGAAGGACAGTTTTTTAAGTGGCCAATTCTACCACAGAACTGCGGTCCCGCAGAACAGACTAAATTCCCTGGGTCACTGTCCTTGTGGAGTTCGCACATTCTCCCTGTGTCTGCATGGGTTTCACCCCCACAACCCAAAGATGTGCAGGTTAGGTGGATTGGCCACGCTAAATTGCCCTTTAATTGGAAAAAAAATAATAATTGCTACTCTAAATTTTAAAAAACAGATAAATTATTTTGTTTTTTAAAATTCACTCATGAAGGCATTGCGGGTATTTATTGTCCATCCCTGGCAGTATTTAAGACCAGGTAAGGACACCAGATTTCCTTCCTTAAAGGGCATTATGACAATGGCTTCATGGTCATCATTAGAGTTTTTAATTACAGATTTTTATTGAATTCAAATTTCATCATCTACTGTGGTGGGATTCAAACCCAGGTCCCCAGAGCATTACCCTGGGTATCCAGATTATTAGTCCAGTGACAATACCATTATACCACCACCTCCCCTTATTAAGGAACAAATAAAAGACTTACATTTATATAGCACTTTTCACAACCACCTGATGACTCAAAACAATTCACAGTGCTTTTGCAGCACAGTGACTATCGTAATGTAGGGACTACCATAGCAAATAGCAATCTGACAACCAGATCATGTTTTTCCAATATTGATGGAGGGATGAGTTTGGACCAGGGCACCAAGAATAACACCCCTGCTCTTCATCAAAATCTTTCATATCCACCCAGGTAAATGGGAACCTCAGTTTAGCATCTCATCCAAGAGGCAGCACCTCCAGCAGCACTGGAGTGTCAGTGATAGAAATCAGATTTAGCTATAGATGACGTAGATAAAAGGTTTAAATAAGAAATCATTAAGAGTAATTGACTAAATCATATTAACCATGAGAGTAAGAGACGCTGACTAGCTGGGAATTAATCAGATAAGACTTTAAATGTTCATATTTTGCAAGTTGTGCAAACTTCTAGAGACTGCAAGGTCAAATAGCAGAAAGACTCTTTATGTTAAAGAACTGGGCTGAGGTTCCAGTTCCGTTTCCATGGTAACCATCAGTCAGCCCATGGTGATAAGTCCTGGTGGGAAATATGTTTCCCCCAATGTTATAGAAAATGACCGCAAATCATTTATTTCTTAAATTGACGGACAGACAGTTCGGCCGAATTGAGTGAACTGTACGTTAGGTAAAGCCAATCACAGCTGTAAAGAGGGCGAAACTTTAAGTTAGTAATCTCCTTAAAAGATCAGTTGTCGGGATGAGAAAACTCATTCTGGAATCACTCTAACCTATTTTCTGAAACCCAGTCTGCTTGCTTTGCAAAATCGCCATTTTCTTTTGTTTTAAATCACTCTGTCATTTTAGTACTGTGCATCTTGATTTGAAGAAATTACCAAGAAATATAATTGTATTTTGAATTCAACTACTGTATTTCCTAAAGACAATCGATCTGACTAGCTTGCTGCAGGGCTAGTTGGAACTTTCTAAAATTTTGTACTGAAATTGAGTTTACCAATAGACACTAAAAGCTGACAAATAAAGTTTCAAATAACTTTGCCAAAAAGTACAGTCTGGAATCTCTGTTATTTGGGAACTAAGAAGGGATAATGCATATTCAGGGTTCCGAATAGACACAGAGATCCATCAGCCAGTCTTGACCTTTGCTCTGAAGTAGGATGTAAACCTGGACCACAATTCAGAACTAAGCTTGCTATCAACTGAGGCTTACCAACTGTGATTAAATGTATTCCTGAAGGTTTTGTTACATGATTTGCTCCCCACGCTCCATCTATTTGTCGACCAGCACATCGATCCTTGTGACGTATGGCCTTCCTACGCGAATTGGAATGCAAAAAGACTCATTATCCAATTAGATTATGCTTGGCTGTCAGCCAGACAGCTTTCTTATTCTTCCATTTTCGATGTTTTCATATCTGGTAAAGAGAAATGTTAAAGAAAATGACAACAAAAAATGTTTTAATGTCCCGATGGTTTTTCTCCAACAGTATCCTGGGGGTCGATCTCCAATTCCTAGAGACTCCAGGCCCGTTGGCAACTGACACACTAAACAGTATCATGGAATCATAGAATCCCTACAGAAGTAGGCCATTCAGCCCATCGAGTCTGCACTGACCCTTTGAAAGAGCAACCAATCCACGCCCACTCCCCCACTCGATCTACTTAACCCCACCTAACCTGTACATCCTTGGACACTAAGGGCCAATGTTATCATGGCCAATCCACCTAACCTGTACATCTCTGGAGCATCTGGAGGAAGCCCAGGCAGACACAGGGAAATGAAATGAAAAATGAAAATGAAATGAAAATCGCTTGTCACAAGTAGGCTTCAAATGAAGTGAAGTCACCACATTCCGGCGCCTGTTAGGGGAGGCTGGTACGGGAATTGAACCGTGCTGCTGGCCTGCCTTGGTCTGCTTTAAAAGCCAGCTCTTTAGCCCTGTGCTAAACCAGCCACGGGGGAAAGGGGAAACTCCACAAAGACAGTCACTCCAGGCTGGAATTGAACCCGGGTCCCTGGCGCTGTGCCACCATGCCACCCAGTTTTATTTCCCTCTCCTAACGCTGCTGATTCTGACTGGTTGCACCATGACAATTCACCTCATCCACATGGTCAGCCTTTCATCATCTGTGAGACCAGATAATGAATATAGATAAGCTATTTAATTATTAATGCCCTTAGAACAATGGTTAATCCTGTTCTCACACAACATTCGCAAATGCAGTTTGTTTGGGGTAACCTGGGATAAATGGGCGCATGGTAGCACAGTGATTGGCACTGTTGCTTCACAGCGCCAGGGTCCCAGGTTCGATTCCCGGCTTGGGTCACTGTCTGTGCAGTCTGCACATTCTCCCCGTGTCTGGAATAACCAGTTATTCCACATTACTTGATGCAAATTCAGATCTCATCAAATTAATGTGTCCTACAAGTGTGCAATACATAATTACATAATCCAAACACATTTCAAATTGTTGGAGGAGTATATAACTCTGTGAAGCAGCTCAAATGTAAAGCATTGACAGGAATTAAGCAGATTTATTATTCTGAGGAATTTAACGTTTCTTAGTATATCATGTAGATTACATCCTTATTGTTGGGTAATTGTACCCAATTGGTTAAATTAAATTTCTAACAGAGAAGATTGTTTCAAGTACATTAAATGTGTGTAGAAATTGCAATCATTCTCACTGACAATGCAAACATTATAAACATTATAATATTAATGTCCATAACTATTGAAAGATCCCTGGGTAATGTCTAGACCAGAACCCTTTTGGCCTCCCAAGAATACTGACAAAGCCCCTGAGAATCATTATCACATTGAAGAATTAAACCACAAAAATTAATTATTATTGCGTATTATGTACAAAGGTACAAAAACAAACTAAAAAGATGTTTCTATGTCTTGCATGTATACATTATAATTAAAATGTTCTGTTATTCAACAAATACTGCCAAATCTTCCCTTTGTGTCATTTTAATGGGAGGAGTGATACTGATCCTTTGCTCACAAAATTCATTTAAAATTGGGAGTGCGGCTGGAGAGCTGCATTCTCATTTCACACACTCGCGCGCATACTCACCCCTCACACACACCCCTCTCTCACACGTGCACAAACACACACCCCTCTCTCGCACATGCACGCACACTCACCCCTCACTCAAACAAGCACACACACCTCACACATGCACGGGGACACACACACATTCACCCCCTCACACTTGTGCACACAAACACACCGCTCTCTCACACATGCATGCACACTCACCACTCTCTCACACACAGGCGCACACACCTCACACATGCACGGACACACACACATACAACCCCCACACACACTCACCCCTCTCTCACACATGCACGCACACTCACCCCTCACTCATACACAAGCGCACATGCACACACACACATTTACCCCCCCCCCCCAACCTGGCCAGCCACACAATCACTCACCCCATACATGCACCCCCCCCCCCAACACACCGCAATAGCCCTCATAGTCCCAGCCTCTCTCGGACTCTTCTGGACCTAGCCCTTCTTGGACCCTTTTGGGCCCCAGCCCCTCTACCTCTCTCTCTTGAGGCCTCGCTCCCTCTCTCTCTCTCGACAGCCCAGTCTCTCACTTGCCTATGAGTTTAATTGCAGCTCGTTCAATCAGAGGTCAGCTTCTCAGTTAATCGGCGGCCGATAAGCTGACTCGTGCACTTATCAGTAGCCAGCAAAGCAAAACAACCATCTTCGATTGGTCAAACTGGAAGGACAGTTTTTTAAGTGGCCAATTCTACCACAGAACTGCGGTCCCGCAGAACAGACTAAATTCCCTGGGTCACTGTCCTTGTGGAGTTCGCACATTCTCCCTGTGTCTGCATGGGTTTCACCCCCACAACCCAAAGATGTGCAGGTTAGGTGGATTGGCCACGCTAAATTGCCCTTTAATTGGAAAAAAAATAATAATTGCTACTCTAAATTTTAAAAAACAGATAAATTATTTTGTTTTTTAAAATTCACTCATGAAGGCATTGCGGGTATTTATTGTCCATCCCTGGCAGTATTTAAGACCAGGTAAGGACACCAGATTTCCTTCCTTAAAGGGCATTATGACAATGGCTTCATGGTCATCATTAGAGTTTTTAATTACAGATTTTTATTGAATTCAAATTTCATCATCTACTGTGGTGGGATTCAAACCCAGGTCCCCAGAGCATTACCCTGGGTATCCAGATTATTAGTCCAGTGACAATACCATTATACCACCACCTCCCCTTATTAAGGAACAAATAAAAGACTTACATTTATATAGCACTTTTCACAACCACCTGATGACTCAAAACAATTCACAGTGCTTTTGCAGCACAGTGACTATCGTAATGTAGGGACTACCATAGCAAATAGCAATCTGACAACCAGATCATGTTTTTCCAATATTGATGGAGGGATGAGTTTGGACCAGGGCACCAAGAATAACACCCCTGCTCTTCATCAAAATCTTTCATATCCACCCAGGTAAATGGGAACCTCAGTTTAGCATCTCATCCAAGAGGCAGCACCTCCAGCAGCACTGGAGTGTCAGTGATAGAAATCAGATTTAGCTATAGATGACGTAGATAAAAGGTTTAAATAAGAAATCATTAAGAGTAATTGACTAAATCATATTAACCATGAGAGTAAGAGACGCTGACTAGCTGGGAATTAATCAGATAAGACTTTAAATGTTCATATTTTGCAAGTTGTGCAAACTTCTAGAGACTGCAAGGTCAAATAGCAGAAAGACTCTTTATGTTAAAGAACTGGGCTGAGGTTCCAGTTCCGTTTCCATGGTAACCATCAGTCAGCCCATGGTGATAAGTCCTGGTGGGAAATATGTTTCCCCCAATGTTATAGAAAATGACCGCAAATCATTTATTTCTTAAATTGACGGACAGACAGTTCGGCCGAATTGAGTGAACTGTACGTTAGGTAAAGCCAATCACAGCTGTAAAGAGGGCGAAACTTTAAGTTAGTAATCTCCTTAAAAGATCAGTTGTCGGGATGAGAAAACTCATTCTGGAATCACTCTAACCTATTTTCTGAAACCCAGTCTGCTTGCTTTGCAAAATCGCCATTTTCTTTTGTTTTAAATCACTCTGTCATTTTAGTACTGTGCATCTTGATTTGAAGAAATTACCAAGAAATATAATTGTATTTTGAATTCAACTACTGTATTTCCTAAAGACAATCGATCTGACTAGCTTGCTGCAGGGCTAGTTGGAACTTTCTAAAATTTTGTACTGAAATTGAGTTTACCAATAGACACTAAAAGCTGACAAATAAAGTTTCAAATAACTTTGCCAAAAAGTACAGTCTGGAATCTCTGTTATTTGGGAACTAAGAAGGGATAATGCATATTCAGGGTTCCGAATAGACACAGAGATCCATCAGCCAGTCTTGACCTTTGCTCTGAAGTAGGATGTAAACCTGGACCACAATTCAGAACTAAGCTTGCTATCAACTGAGGCTTACCAACTGTGATTAAATGTATTCCTGAAGGTTTTGTTACATGATTTGCTCCCCACGCTCCATCTATTTGTCGACCAGCACATCGATCCTTGTGACGTATGGCCTTCCTACGCGAATTGGAATGCAAAAAGACTCATTATCCAATTAGATTATGCTTGGCTGTCAGCCAGACAGCTTTCTTATTCTTCCATTTTCGATGTTTTCATATCTGGTAAAGAGAAATGTTAAAGAAAATGACAACAAAAAATGTTTTAATGTCCCGATGGTTTTTCTCCAACAGTATCCTGGGGGTCGATCTCCAATTCCTAGAGACTCCAGGCCCGTTGGCAACTGACACACTAAACAGTATCATGGAATCATAGAATCCCTACAGAAGTAGGCCATTCAGCCCATCGAGTCTGCACTGACCCTTTGAAAGAGCAACCAATCCACGCCCACTCCCCCACTCGATCTACTTAACCCCACCTAACCTGTACATCCTTGGACACTAAGGGCCAATGTTATCATGGCCAATCCACCTAACCTGTACATCTCTGGAGCATCTGGAGGAAGCCCAGGCAGACACAGGGAAATGAAATGAAAAATGAAAATGAAATGAAAATCGCTTGTCACAAGTAGGCTTCAAATGAAGTGAAGTCACCACATTCCGGCGCCTGTTAGGGGAGGCTGGTACGGGAATTGAACCGTGCTGCTGGCCTGCCTTGGTCTGCTTTAAAAGCCAGCTCTTTAGCCCTGTGCTAAACCAGCCACGGGGGAAAGGGGAAACTCCACAAAGACAGTCACTCCAGGCTGGAATTGAACCCGGGTCCCTGGCGCTGTGCCACCATGCCACCCAGTTTTATTTCCCTCTCCTAACGCTGCTGATTCTGACTGGTTGCACCATGACAATTCACCTCATCCACATGGTCAGCCTTTCATCATCTGTGAGACCAGATAATGAATATAGATAAGCTATTTAATTATTAATGCCCTTAGAACAATGGTTAATCCTGTTCTCACACAACATTCGCAAATGCAGTTTGTTTGGGGTAACCTGGGATAAATGGGCGCATGGTAGCACAGTGATTGGCACTGTTGCTTCACAGCGCCAGGGTCCCAGGTTCGATTCCCGGCTTGGGTCACTGTCTGTGCAGTCTGCACATTCTCCCCGTGTCTGTGTGGGTTTCCTCCGAGTGTTCCAGTTTCCTCCCACAAGTCCCGAGAGACGTCATTGTTAGGTGAGTTGGACATTCTGAATTCTCCCTGTGTACCTGAACAGGCGCCAGAGTGTGGCGACTAGGAGTTTTTCACAGTAACTTCATTGCAGTGTTAATATAAGCCTACTTGTGACAACAATAAAGATTATTATAACCTAGATGGCCATCAGGACTGGGAATGTGTACTGAATTCGCCCTCAGTATCTCACGGCATTAAAGCAAATAGGAGCCCTCTAACTGAATGAATTAACTCGGCAGAACTGTATGTCAAACCTAAGATCTTCTCATCTGTATGGCTGGTTATTTTGTTTCAATCCATAAGTGGCTTTTGCCAGAAAACAACCCACAATCTCTGACAAGTGCCTCTTTTATGAGAAGGGCAGAACTAAAACAATTAAGCTCACACCAGATAAAATATCATTCTGTTTTGACAATCAATGAAACCTAGTATGCCCAGCGGTTCCAAGCAATTCAAAGAACAAAAGCAAGGGCTTCCCATCCTCCAGATGAAAACAATTTGTGAAAAAGAATTACATGGAGCTTACTCAAAAGAAAAGTTAATGAGCGCATGAAAAATCTGTGTTAAAATTTGTTGTTTTCAAGTGGAAGAGGAGTTTGGGGTGGCACTGGAGGAGGGGTTGTGGTGTGAGATGTTGCAGAGGATGAATACCTCAACTTCCTGTGCAAGACTGGGGTTAACACAATTAAAGATGGTGAACAGGACACAATTGACGAAGTCAAGGATGAGCCAGTTGTCTGAGGGGATGGAGGACACTTGTGCGCAGTGCAGGAGAGACCCAGCCAACCATGTACATATGTTCTGGTCCTGTCCGAAGTTGGAGAAATTTGGGGGTTCTTTTTTGTCGGCAATCTTGCACTTGGACTTGGGGCCCAGCCCCCTGGGGGCCATATTTTGGGGTGGTGGAGCTGCAGAAGGGAGAGTGGACAGATGTTTTAGCTTTTGCCTCGCTGATTGCTCGCAGGCAGGTCCTGTTGCGGTAGAGGTCAGTTTCTCCACCCTGTGCCTCAGTGTGGATGGGGGGCCTGATGGTAGTTTCTGTGGGCGCGATTCTCTGGAAAGATTTCCAAGTGTGGTAGCGAGCGGGAACTGCCGTGAGATTCCCAGCACGTGGCCAAGCAAGGCCGGCAACGCAATATGTATATGGATTAAATGAGACGTCTAGATCTGGTATTTTTCGGTAAGGTCAGTTTTGTTAAAGTTAGGCTGTTGCCAGTTGAAAGCAAATCCGGCAATGTTTTACTGGCACCATAAGGGAAATCTTTCTGGCATCGTTATGATGCATATCGATGATTTTTTGTGGGGTGGGACTTGTGATTTCAAAGCTACTGTAATCTCTGGGTTGAGGAAAGAATTCAGGGTTGGAAGTCAGGCTTCGGGTGCATTTAAATATATTGGGCTGGGAATCGGACAAAGTTAGGGGCAACTTTACGTCAACTATCTTATTTGGAGAGCATCAGCCCAATAGCAATTAGTCGTAGTCGCGTTCACAAAAAGACGCAGTGTTTTCAAAAATGGAAAAAGAGCAACTGCGAAGTTTAATTGGGCACTGAATTAGTTAGATAGTCAGAGTAGACCGGACGTTAGTTTTGATGTCTTAGAGTCGAGTACAAAAATGATTGATCCTAAAGTAGAAGACATAATGAGAGCAAATAAAGCATTGGCCAAACTAAAAATGCAGGAGTGTGTTTTCAGGTTCCCAGTTCTAGGCGATCTTAGGCACTTGAAACTCATAGTTTATAGTAATGCGTCCTGTGCAAATTTATGTGATGGGGTTTCAAGCGCAGGTTTTATAATTTTCCTTTTGGGGAACAATAGTAAATGTTGCCCACTTGTGTGGGAAAGAAAGAAAATAAGGAGAGTGGACAAAAGCTGAGACTTTTGACTGCTGAGACTTTAAGCCTTGTAGGGGCGGTGATTATGGCCTTTTATATATCTCAGATATTGACAGACATTTTGGGATTAGGGGATTTGGGTAACATACCCATTGGAGTGTCACATTGGCAATAAATCCCTGTGGGAAAATGTGCACTCTACAAAAAGAATCAATGAGAAAAGGCTAAGGATAGACATCGCAAGTTTGAAGCAGATGTTGGACAGAGGGGAGACAGCAAAAATTAAGTGGGTTGACAGTAGCTATCAATTGTCCAACTGTTTAACAAAAAGAGGGGCTAATTCACAGAAACTTTTGGATATTGTTAATGAAGGGCGCCTGTTTCTGTGATTGTTTGTTTATTTTTCCTTTCATAAAAAAAAGAGGGGGGGGGATATTGTGTGTGTTTTTGAGTTTCTTAAAATTTTGTTTTCACCAAATTATTTTTTTTCTCCAAGGAAGGGGAGACTGTTAAGGAATGGGTTAAGAAACATTCCAATTAGATGTTTCATTGATCCAATAATTGTCACTGATATGTAAAGAGACTACAGGTGCCTTTGGGGCATGAGATGTGATAATAGAGTTTGGTGCTGAGTGTGTTCAAAGAAAAATAAAGGTATTTGGGAAAAGGAGCAGATCTCTTGACTCATTACTCAACAATAGCCAGAGGCTAACAGTGGAAGGGGTCATTATCACAGATTGCAGACATTCTGCACAAGGTGGGAAACAATCTGACCGGAGTAGAGTTTAGGTTGTAGTTCTGAGGTGAGGCTGATGGTTGAAACCTAGAGGTGGCAACCTGATGCAGTACAGCCATACCAATGTCCACTAGTGCCAAGTTGCCACTCAAAATAGACTCTAAACAACATCAAAATTGTGGTTGTGAATTTCGAGGTTAATTGCTCAAATTATGGTCTGGATTCTCCACTCCCCTACGGCAGCAACTGAAATCATGATCGGGTGCAGTCAAAAATTTGCAAGTTGCACCCGGCACCAATTCTGACACGATGCTTTGGTCCCCCGCTGGCGGTGTAGGCAGGTTCCCGCCCTGTGCCCAATTTGCAAGGATTAGAATGTCATTAGCGGTTTGGACATTGCATGCTCCACCCCTCCACGATGCTCCACCCCTTCAGGTGGGAGTCACGCTGGGGTGAATTGATGCAAGTATTTACAAGCGGGGCCTGGGTGCCATGGTTGTTGAAGGGAAGTGAAAAGGTTAAAAAAACTCTCTAATCTTGTTGGGCTTGCTGGAGGGTGCATGCCCTGATCGCAGGGAGTAGCGGGGAATGACCTGGTTCCATGTCCGTGCACTCGAGGTGTCCCCCTCGGGATCGGGGTGTTCTGCCTCAGACTCCATTGTTGCAAAATGATAATTAAAGGCACCTCTTTGGTGCAACTTACAGGCCCCAAGCTGTTCACACTGCTGACTGCACTCTGTATCCTGTATATGCTCAGGGAGCCTCTGGTCACGTGGGAGCCCAATCAGCCCCCTCCCTCCCCGGAAAACCTCATACTCCAGCAGTATCATCAACTGGATGGACGTGGCCAGGCTCAGCTGCTGGCCCATCAGATGTTGGCACTCCTCAGTAACGCAGCCCCACTGCAGAGAGAACATGGGATTAGCAAAGCTCAGCCCAACCAAAGGGCACCTACACTATGGCACTTTGGAACCCTTCCTGGCACACTGCCGCTCTCAGAGCAGAGGCCTCACCAGTGACACTATCATTTAACCCATCCCTCAGGATCACGAAATGTCTCCAAGCTCTACCTGTCCACCATGCTCCTGCTCCCATAAATCCTGCCCCTGGCCAGGAAACTGACCAGCTCTCTGTCACACCCAGGCTCCACATCACACTGCAGCTAAGCTCCCAGCAAATGCAGACCTCCCTCGCTCAGCCTCCGCTGTAGGAACAGCCCGTACACAAGCCACTTAGCATGGAGGCGATTGGCAGCACACGGTGAAGGTCCCCACCGCACACCTGTGACTCACCTGGCACTGCAATGGGTATGGAGGAGGACACCTAGCCCCGATGGCCATCAAGGTGACTGTCACCCTGAACCTTTATGCCTCTGGCTCATTCCAAGGCTCAAGCGGGGTCCTGTGTGGAATCTCGCAAATGTCTGCACACAGGTGCATCCATGCTATGACGGGCATCAGAATACATCATCTTCAATCTGAAACAGGTCCACCAGGATACCCAACCTAATGAGGGCATTCATCTTCTTCTGGCATTGCATGCTGGTCCTCCTGGTGATGCTGGCAGAACTGTCTGTCTCTGCCGCCTCTTCCCAGGCACTGTTCAGGCTTCAGTCTCCACTCCACCCTGGGAATGAGGACATCCCTCCTCTCCTTAATGGCACCAAGCAGTCGGTCCAATTCAGACTTTCAAAATGGGGGCATAGGCAGGTCTTCTCTGAGCCATCTTCTTGGCTGGAATGAGAGTCTGTAGTGAGTGGAGCGCTTATAAGCAGCTTCAGCTTGTCAGCTTCTTTACCGTGAAATCCAGACCCAGTGAATCCAATGCCGGGGGGCTGGGAATTGCTTCCAATTCACGTTGGCAGAGTGTTGGTCCATTTGCATCTCCTGAATATCGGATCAAACAGCACCCCCAAAGGGAACGCGGATTACGCGCTATTCAGTTCCGACGGGAGCACTTAGGCCTGGATTCGGACTTCCGGTGACGGCGGGCGGGAGGCAGCCGTACATTGGAGGGCTCCCGTTCGGGAACGGCATTTTCGCGGAGTAACGCCTGGTCCTAGGGCCAGCGACGGCAGTAAAAGTCGGGAGATAGCGCAAGGAGAAGAAGGATGTCGAAAAACACCAAAACAACGGCCGGGAAAAAAGCGGCTGAAAGTCCGTTGGAGGGGGGAAAGGTCACCGCGGGGTCAACAAAGAAAATGGAGGCTGGAGCACCAGGGAAGGCCGCACTGCTTACGGCTGAAGAACTAACTAAGGTGATGGCTGCGGAATTCCAAAAGCAGTTGGCGCAGATTGAGAAATGTATGGAGACGGTGAGGAAGGAGATGAGGGAGGTTTTGAATGTGCTGGTGGAGGAGGCGGATTCCCCGGTGAAGACGGCGGTGGCGAGCGCAGTGGCGGAGGTGCGAGAGCAAGGGGAGTCGCTGAAGGAAGTGGAGGAGACGGTATTGCAGCACGGTGATCAACTTGCCTCGATGGGGAAGGAGATGCGGAAGGTGATGGACACCAACAAGAATCTGCGAGGAAAAATGGAAGATCTGGAAAACAGATCCAGGCGACAGAATTTGAGGGTCGTGGGGCTGCCCGAAGGAGTTGAAGGACCGAAGCCGACTGAGTATTTTGCCGCGATGCTGGCATAACTATTGGGGGAAGGGGAGGACCCCTCCCGATATGAACTGGATCGGGCTCATCGGTCGTGGAAGCCTGTACCAAAGGCGAGTGAACCGCCAAGGGCAGTGACTCTGTGCTTCCGGAGATACAGTGTGAAGGAGAAGGTCCTGAGCTGGGCCAAGCAGAAGCGGGTGGTGCAGTGGGCTGGAGCTGGTATACGTGTATACCAGGACTTTACAGTGGAGCTGGCGAGGAGGCGGGCTGCCTTCAACCGGGTGAAGAGGGCACTGTACATTGGCAAGGTGCAGTGTGGCATTGTATATCCAGCAAAGCTGAGGGTGACTTACAAGCACAGGGACTTTTATTTTGGAACGGCGGAATCAGCGGAGGAGTTTGCGAAAGCAGAAGGACTGTGGCAGAACTGACAAATTGAGGAATGGTCATGTGCCGATGTAACCTCATGACTGTATTTTCTTCTTTTTTTGTATCACTGCGCGCGGGTGTAGAGGCTAAAGGAGCCAACGTTGCATATATTTGGACAAGGGAAGGGACGGGACTTTCACTCGAAAGGAGGGCTCTTTGGGGTGTAGGTGGGTATGCGGGGTTTGTGTGCTAAAAGGGGACCTTTGGGCTTTCCTAGGGCCGGGAAAGGGGGAAAGGGACCCGGTCGAGGGCCTCCACGCTGGCCGGTTTAAGCCAGCCAGTGAACGGGAGTGAGGTGGGGGGAGGGGCTGCGGCCATCGGAGCCTGACAGAACAGGGTCCGAGTGGTCTAGCCGGGGTGGAAAGTTGGGGGGGAGGGAACCGAGGTTGGGGGAGTGAACCGAGGTTGGGGGGAGGTGTTTTACAAGAGGCAGTGGACGGGAGGAGCTGGAGACTTGGGGGGGGGGTACAACTTTGGGGTATCATGTACTGTACTCTCTTAGAGGCTGGATGGCGTTGGTTGGGGGGTGGGTGGGGGGGGGGGGGGTGGAGAGCCGTGTAGATTAAGGGTGACTACGGGTAATCCCTGATTCCTTTTTGTCATGTGTTTATGTAAACATGCGGGTTGAGGTTTAGGGGTTGGTGGGCGGATGGGATCGTTGTTATTATGGGGATTGACATATCTTGTTGATCATTGTTTATTGTTGATGGGTGTAAATGTGGGAGAAAATGTGAAAAAGGAGAATAAAAAATTGTTTTTTTTAAAAACACCTGGATTCTCCGACTGCTGACACCAAAATCGCATTTGGCGATTGACCGGAGAATCCCTTTTGACGCCGAAATCGCAGGCGGCACTGTTTTTCGGATGCTCCGCCCCCTCCAAAATGGCGTCATCGGTGAGTACGCCGTGCACCGTTGGGACGGCCTCAGGACGTCACCTGAAGGCCCTCCCCCGATGCTCTGCCTCCCTTGGGCCGACTTCCCGATGGCGTGGATCACTTGTGGTCTGAGGCGTCGTCAACCTCACAAAGCAATTTTGAATTGTCCATAGTTCACGTTTAAAAAAAATAAATTTAGAGTATCTAATTTTTTTTTTCCAATTAAGGGGCAATTTAGTGTGCCCAATCCACCTAACCTGCACATCTTTGGGTTGTGGGGGTCAGACCTACGCAGACACAGGGAGAATGTGCAAACTCCACAGACAGCGACTCAGGGCCGGGATCGAACCTAGGTCCTCGGCGCTGTAGGTAGCAGTGCTAACTATTGCATCACCGTGCCACCCTAAGTTTTTTGAAACACTTAACAGTACGGCTATTGTAGGTTTCGTGACAATGCCATAGTTGCCAAATTATGAGGAGTCGCACTACAGTGCATAAATTCAGCTGCAGTGCTTCTCAATTTTATGAAAAGATAAGTGGCCACAGGCTAGAGCATAAAGTGCTCAGAATCACAAAGAGAGATTTTCTGAAACAAAGCCTGACAGAGAAGGCCGCGGAAGAACTCAATGTGATGTTGAGCCTGGAAATTATTGAGGTAAGGGCGTTGGGGAATGAAGACAACACACTTGCTGAAGACAGGTGATTCAGACAGTCCAAAGATGTGCAGGTTAGGTGGATTGGCCATGATAAATTGCCCTTAGTGTCCAAAATTGCCCTTAGCGTTGGTTGGGGTTACTGGGTTCTGGAGATAGGGTGGAGGTGTTGACTTTGGGTAGGGTGTTCTTTCCAAGAGCCGGTGCAGACTCGATGGGCCAAATGGCCTCCTTCTACACTGTAAAGCACTGTAAATTCTATGAAATAATCAGAGAGAATAGGGGAAACGGTGAAAGACCAGGGGCACAATTCTCCGCTCCCGCGACTAAGTGCCCACGCAGTCGTGAACGCCGTCGAGGTTCATTACGGCACAAAACGGCCCCAATCTCGACCGATTCAGGGCCGAAAATGGGCTAGGATCGGGGCCGCGAGAAACTCGGGTACGTGTCACTAAAGCAGCGTCGTCAGCGCGCGCCAGGCATTGGCGTCGCGTAAAAGCGGCGCTGCGTCATCCGCCGCATAACTGGCATCACCCGCGCATGCGTGGTTGCCGTCCTCCCTGAGGCTGCCCCGCAAGAAGATGTCAGATGGATCTTGCGGGGCGGCGGAGGAAAGGAGGTCCTCCTTCAGGGAGGCCGGCCCGCCGATCGTTGGGCACCGATCGCGAGCCAGACCCCTTTTGATTGCGACCCCGGTGAAAGAACCCCCCTCGCCCCCCCACATGCCGCCCCCCACAGTGTTCCCGTGCTGTTCCCGCCGGCAGCGACCAGGTGTGGATGGCGCCCGCGGGAAGCCGTCGTTTTGGGCAGTCCGCTCGGTCCATCCGGGCCGGAGAATAGCGGGTGCAGCGGAGAATCGGCATTTTGGGTGTCCCGGGCGATTCTCCGGCCTGCGCCGCTCAGAACTCGACAGGGCCGTTCCCGCCGTTTGGGGCGACGGACCGGCGTTGCGGGGAAAAATGGAGCGCAGGCGACTCTCCAAACCGACGCAGGAGCGGAGAATCGCGCCCCAGAGGTTTCAAAGGGGGGAAGACATCTGGAGAATAAAAAGGTGGACTTGCATCCTTGAGTTACCCGTGTTCTTTGTCTAAATTAAAGACAAGAATTTGCTGCTGGCCAAAATGAAGGATGGTGAAAAGGGGAACTACAAGCTGGGGGAAAGGAATTACCAGCTAGAAAACAGATCCAAGTGATGTTACTGCAGAAAGAATTTGAAATAAAACATGCAAGCAGAGGAATTTGCTTTAATTGGTGAGAGGTGCTGGATGTCTCAGGTCTATCAACTGGGTATGATCAATACCCATTTGAATTGACAGATACTGCATCCCATGACACATCTTTCAAATTTACATTTTTTCTATATGAAGTATAATGTGCTACTGGAGTAACTCTGGGGGCGATTCTCCGATATTGAGGCCAAGTGTTCGCGCCGTCGTGAACACCGTCGCGTTTCACGATGGTGCAAACAGGGCCCGGACACGACCTATTCTGGATGCCACAGGGGGCCAGCATGGCGCTGGAATGGAGCGTTCACATCGCTCCAGCGTCCTTATGCGGCGCCCACCCGTGCATGCGCAGTTGGGGCAGCCCAATCCTGCGCATGCGCAGTTGGGCCGCACTATCCTGCGCATGCACGGGGAACGTCTTACGCACGCCGGCCCCTCACCAACATGGAGCTGGTGTTCTTGGGCCGTGCGCGGAAGGAGGCAGGCCCGGGGGAGGAGAGGTCTGCCCCCCGATCGTGGGCCAGACCCCATCGGAGGCCACCCCGGTGAAGGAGCCCCCCCTCCCCCCCCCACAACAGGCCGCCCCCCCCAGCGTTCCCGCAGAGTTCCCGCCGGCAGCGACCAGGGGTGGACGGCGCCAGCGGGAACCTGTTGTGTCGTAGCGGCCGCTCGGCCCATTCGGGCAGGAGAATCGCCGCTCGCCGGTTCTCCGAGCGGCCGGGTGCGAATCGTGCGACGCTGGTTTCCGGGGGGTGGGAGAATCGTGTGCGGGGGTCGGGGTGTTGTGGCGTGTTTCGCGCGGCGCTCCGGCGACTCTCCCACCCGGCGTGGGGGCGGGTAAATAGTGCCCACAGTATTCCATAAAGTGCTTTGGAAACAGTGCAAATATTAGTTTCTGGTAGAGTCTCACCATTAGCAAACAACTCAAACTAATTGTGAAGAGACACAAAGAATGCAGGGTGAATTTTCAGTTGCGGAGAACCCAAGGACACTGGGTCAAAGCTGGAGCCAGAAAGAAATATGGCAGGCAGCACGTGTTAGCAAATACATTGTGACAAACAAAACTAGTGAATGAGACAATCAACAGGAAAAATGACCACAAAAGAGAAATAAACATCTTCAGGCATATTAGTCCTGGAAGAGAGAGGCTGTAAATCATAAATCAAATAGCAAAGATAAAAGGACAATGGTCACAAATGTTGGAAATCTGAAATAACAACAAGTAAAGTAATTGTACAGCTCATCAACTGCAGCTGGAAAATAAAGGGATAAAGTTAACATTTTGGAGTTTTATAACATTTGCACGACAAAAGTACATTGTTTCTTTTCAGGTTTTTATGTTAGTAAAGATTAAAAGGAGATTGGGAACGCTACTCAGAAAGATATTTACAGTTGGATATTCCCCTGTGGGTATGCAGAAAAACACTGAAGCTATTTTTGAAGTGCATCTATTATGAACAATCATGTGTGTGTTTCTATTGTGAATAATTGGGTGTGCACCCTCATTTGCAACAAGGCTTGTTGTGTCCACGAGAATAAAACATTAGCACAGGCTCTGTTATGGTTCAATCTGAAGAGTTAGGACAAAAATGCCCATTGTATTTTAGCTTTGATTCTATGCAAGCAGGACTAATAATGTTAAAGGGAAACATACACTTTTATGCCAAAGTTCTCTTTTGTCCCTTTCTTTTCTGAAGTACAGCTTTACAGGCATCAGATATTTTTACCCAAGTGGATATTTTTCATATGTGACTTCACATGTTGAGAGATGGCAAGCCATTTGAGTAAGGACAAGGGAGACATCACAGACAAATTTGATTGTGTCCTTGCCTGACATCCATAGCGATCAGCATTGCTAACCATTGTTGATTTTGACTAAGATGTAGCACCCTGACTGCCGTTCCACCTGACACCAGTTAATACGGCAAATAACAAGAAATTATCTCGAGGCCTCCGACTCTGGAATAGCTACTCACAGCTATTGGAAAACGTGGAATTGTCCATTTTGGCAGGAAGAATAAAAAATAAACATACTAGCCAAAATTCTCTGGTTGTCAGGGTTCACTATTCCTCTGCCAGAGGATTTTGTGGCGGTGTGGGGTGGTTTCAATTGGAAATCCCATTGCTAAGCGGCAGGAGGACAGAATTCGCCACCAGAGAATTGCGTGCAGCCAATTTCTGGAAATATGATATTTGCTTACAGCAGTTTTCCAGAAATCCTTACAATCATTAACTTGCAATTATATCTTCTTAAGTTTTTACATGTTCCATGGCCCTAAGATGAAATGGAACTCAAAGCAGTATTTGAAGGTGAACTTGAGAAAGTAGCACTGGTCCTTTAAAAATTGGAGAGACTTAATTGGAACAAGATAACTAAAGGCTCCATCATTGAAAATGCAGGTCAGGTGTATTGCCTGGATCTGGTATGTCTTTATTGTGGGGACCATAAATTGGATTCAATTTGAATTAGTTTTTGGAGCAAGCAACGAGCTGGATTAGGGGTATTCCCCTGTCCACACACTGAGCTCTGGCTTTGTAACTCTGATAAAATAAAGAAAAAGAAAATGCAGTGGGGAGAGGGGGGACGGCAACTGTGTTAGAGCAGCAGACCCATCCTCCACCTTCTCCCCTCTTGGGAATGCACCTTGACTATATTCAAACTATCCCCTCTTTAAAGACTACTCCATTTCAGTTTTGGCTGCCAATAAAGGCAGAATCCCGACAGTGCAGCCGTTCGGCACATCAAGTTTGCATCGACCCTCCGAAGGAGCACCTTACCCAGGCCCACTCCTCTCCCTTCTTTGATTCTAATTTACCCGGGAGAGATCCATTCTCACCCCACTGAGATTGGCCCTCCCCCAATCCTACTCTGGATTTCTCCTTGTCCTTTTCTAAACTTTAGGATAATTTAAGTCTCCCATTTTAACTATATCATTTTTGCACGTATTTGTCATTTCTTTTTTTCAGTTCATTTATCAGAGTTACAAAGCCAAAGCTCAGACTGGACAGGGTCAAACCCCTAATCCAGCTCCTTGTCTGCTCCAAAAACCAATTCAAATTGAATCTAATTCATGGTCCCCACAAGAGAGAGATACCAGGGGCGCGATTCTCCGACTCCCCACCAGGTCGGAGAATCGCCGGGGGCCGGCGTGAATCCCGCCCCCGCCATGTCGCGAATTCTCCGCCACCGGATATTCGGCGGGGGCGGGAATCGCACTGCGCCGGTCGGCAGGAATCCCCCGGCGATTCTCCGGTTCGCAATGGGCCGAAGTCCCGCCGCTGTCAACCCACGCCAGCCGGCGTGGATTGAACCGCCTTTGGGACGGCGGGACACGGCGGCGGGGGCGGGCCTGTGGCGTGGGGGCACTCTTTTCCTTCCGCCTTCGCTATGGTCTCCACTATAGCGGAGGCGGAAGAGACCCCCTCCACTGCGCATGCGCGGGGATGCCGTGAGTGGCCGCTGACGCTCCCGTGCATGCGCCGCCCGGCAAAGTCATTTCCGTGCCGGCTGGCAGGGCACCAAAGGCCTTTCCCGCCAGCCGGCTGGGCGGAAATCAGTCCGGCGCGGGCCTAGCCCCTCAAGGTAAGGGCTCGGCCCCTCAAGATGTGGAGAATTCCGCAACTTTGGGGCGGTGCGATGCCGGACTGATTCGCACCATTTTTGGCGCTGGTCGGCGGACATCGTGCCGATTATGGAGAATCCCGCCCCAGATCCCAGGCATTATGCCTGACCTCACGCTCATCTTAGCCAAAAGGCCGAGAAGTGGTGTCATTTCGTTGCAAATGTGTTCCTAAATATCTTAGTTATTTGGTAGCCTGTAAAATAAAGCAAGTTAAGTAATGATACATGCATTGTTTCTTAGCTCTAACAAAATAGATTCTGTCCTTAACTGCTCTCGGACACCTTTACTCACCAACACTGTAATATTCTCCTCAGTAAATATTTCCACCTCATCTCCTTTCCCCTAACATTTCTGACCACCTTGCATCGGGGCGGCACAGTAGCACAGTGATTAGCACTGTTGCTTCACAGCGCCAGGGACCCAGGTTCAATTCCCGGCTTGGGTCACTGTCTGCACGATCTTCCCGTGGGTTTCCTCCCACAAGTCCCGAAAGACATGCTGTTAGGAGAATTGGACATTTTGAATTCTCCCTCAGTGCACCCGAGCAGGTGCCGGAATGTGGCGACTAGGGGATTTTCACAGTAACTTCATTGCAGTATTAATGTAAGCCTACTTGTGACACTAATAAAGATTATTAATATCCAGGAATATTTAGTACCAGTCCTGTCCTTTTTTAAGCCTGGTCTCTATTATCATCATGGTATGATATTTCCACCTGACTAGCTGCACCTGCAGTTCACAAACCTTATTTATCACACTCCATGCCTTCACATACAGGCACAATAAGCCTAATTTAGACCTTGTGCATTCCCTCATACTCTGATTCCACGTACAACCTTACTTTTCTTACTCTAATGCTATCTGTTTTTCACAGTTGTTTCTTTTTATAAATTTAGAGTACCCAATTATTTTTTCCAATTAAGCGGGAATTTAGCATGGCCAATCCACCTACCCTGCACATCTTGGGGTTGTGGGGTGAAACGCACGCAGACACGGGGAGAATGTGCAAACACCACACAGACAGTGACCCAGGGCCGGGATTCGAACCCGGGTCCTCAGCAATGCTTTTTTAAAAAATAATTTTTTATTCTCCTCCATTTTCACATTTTCTCCCACATTTACATCCATCAACAATAAACAATAATCAGCAAGGTAAGTCAGTCCCCATAGTAACACACAACGATCCCATCTACCCACCAACCCCCAAACCTCAACCCGCATGTTTACATAAACAAATGACAAAAAGAAATCATGGATTACCCGTAGTCACCCTTAATCTTACACAGCTCCCATCCCCCCATCCCCCCACCCCAGGTCTCCAGCTCCTCCCGTCCACTGCCTCTTGTAAAACTCCTCCCCCTACCCTCGGTTCCTTCCCCCCCAACTTTCCACCCCGGCTAGACCACTCGGACCCTGTTCTGCCAGGCTCCGATGGCCGCAGCCCCTCCCCCCACCTCACTCCCGTTCACTGGCCGGCACACACCGGCCAGCGTGGAGGCACCCGCCCGGGTCCCTTTCCCACTTGCCCGGCCCCAGGAAAGCCCAAAGATCCCCTTTTAGCACACAAACCCCGCATATCCACCTACACCCCAAAGAACTCTCATTTCGAGTGAAAGTCCCGTCCCTTCCCCTGTCCAAATATATACGACCTTGGCTCCTTTAATCTCTACACCCACGCGCAGTGATACAAAAAAGAAGAAAATACAGTCATGAGGTTACATCGGCACATGGCCATTCCTCAATTTGTCAGTTCTGCCACAGTCCTTCTGCTTTCGCAAACTCCTCCGCTGCTTCCGCCGTTCCAAAATAAAAGTCCCTGAGCTTATAAGTCACCCTCAGCTTCGCTGGATATACAATGCCGCACCGCACCTTGCTAAATGTACAGTGCCCTCTTCGCCCGGTTGAAGGCAGCCCGCCTCCTTGCCAGCTCCACCGTAAAGTCCTGGTATACACGTATACCAGCTCCAGCCCACTGCACCACCCGCTTCTGCTTGGCCCAGCTCAGGACCTTCTCCTTCACCCTGTACCTACGGAAGCACAGAGTCACTGCCCTTGGCGGCTCACTCACCTTTGGTACAGGCCTCCACGACCGATGAACCCGATCCAGTTCATATCGGGAGGGGTCCTCCCCCTCCCCCAGTAGTTTTGCCAGCATCGCGGCAAAATACTCAGTCGGCTTCGGTCCTTCAACTCCTTCGGGCAGCCCCACAATCCTCAAGTTCTGTCGCCTGGATCTATTTTCCAGGTCTTCCATTTTTCCTCCCAGATCCTTGTTAGTATCCATCACCTTCCGCATCTCTTTCCCCATCGAGGCAAGTTGATCACCGTGCTGCAATAACGTCTCGTTCACTTCCTTCAGCGCCTCCCCTTGCTCTCGCACCTCCGCCACTGCGCTCGCCACTTCCGTCCTCACCGGGGAAACCGCCTCCTCCACCAGCACACTCAAAACCTCCCTCATCTCCTTCCTCACCGTCTCCATGCATTTCGCAATCTGCGCCAACTGCTTTTCAAATTCCGCAGCCATCACCTTGGTTATTTCTTCAGCCGTAAGCAGTGCGGCCTTCCCTGGTGCTCCAGCCTCCATTTTTCCTGGTGTCCCCGCGGTGACCTTTCCACTCCCCGACGGACCTCCAGCTGGTTTTTTTTCGGCCGTTGTTTTGCTCACCCTCGACATTTTTCTTTGGGTTTATTTTCCCTCCTGTGTCTTCTCAGTGCCTCCTCCGTGCCTTCTCCCTGCTTCTGCCGCCTCCGTGGACCCTGGGACCGGGCTTAAAGCCCCAAAATTGCCATTCCCGAGCGGGGGCTCTCCATTGTGCGGCCGCCTCCCGCCCGCCATCACCGGAAGCGGTCCTCAGCAATGCTAACCACTGTGCCACCATGCTGCCCCCACAGTTGTTTTTTTTTTAAATATAAATTTAAAGTGCCCAATTCTTTTTTTTTTACAAATAAGGGCAATTTAGCATGGCCAATCCATCTACCCTGCACATCTTTGGGTTGTGGAGGTGAGGCCCTGGCAGATACGGGGAGAATGTGCAAACTCCACACTGACAGTGATCCGGGGCCGGGATTGAACCAGAGTCTTCGGTGCTGTGAGGCAGCAGTGCTAACCATTGCGCCACCATGCCACCCTGTTTTTCACAGTTCTTACCTTGTTTTTCCACTCTAATATTACCTTGTGATTCTCATCCCTCTATTAAGTCATTTTAAACCCTCTACAAGAGAGCAAACTACCCCAAAAGGGCATTGGTACCAGCTGAGGTGAAATTCTTTGGCTTGAAAAGGTCCCATTCTCTCTGCACTGATTCCAATGTGTCAGGTATCTAAAGCCATCTCTCCTGCACCATCTCACCAGCACATATTCATCTGCTCTGTCCCTTCTATTTCTATAGTCACTGGGAAGAATCTGGAGTTTACTTCCTTTGAGGAACTGCCTGCAGGACCTCATCCCTCTTTCTACCCATGTTATTGGTACCGATATGGACCACGACCGCTGGCTGTTCACCCTCCCTCCTCAGAACTGCTCAATGGCATCCTTGACCCTGCCACCAACATTGCAATTGTAGCCGCAGAAACGCCTGTCTGTTTCCCTAACAATAGTATTCCCTATCACTATTCCTTTCCCAATCTTCCTTGTGCCTTCCTTCTGCGAAGTTGAGCCAGATGTGGTGCCGTGGATGTGGCTCCGACTGTAATTCACCTCAGGGAGCATCAGTCTCTATGTTCAGAACTGAACACCAGTTGGAGATGGTGATGCACATCACTGGGGTCTCCCGCACAACTTGCCTGGTCCTCCTTGATTACCTGGCGATCATTCACACCCTGTCTTCGCCAGAAGAGTCTGTCCTGATTGTGCAAGGTAACCTGAAGGTAAAGAAGGTTACTCAATTTTGATGTTATGTGAGGTATCTCTTAGAGCTTTAAATAATGCTCCAGACCAATCTCTTTTGTGCAGAAACCTTTTCTTGTAATTTGCAGTTTCAAGGTCATAAAACAGGAGAGGTTAGGAAAATTTTCTTAGGATTAAGTTGTTAAGACACAATATTCCTTGCCAATAATAGTGATGGGAGCAGGATGCACAATAACTTTTAAAAGGGTAGTAGATAAAGGCAAAAGTTTGCAGTTGCTGGAAATTTGAAATAAAAACAGAAAATGTTGAGGAGGTCTGGGGGCGTCTATGGAGAAAGAAACAGGGACTCTGCAAATTGGGAAAGATTTGGAAGTTAGAGACCTTTGACATTTCTAACTTTTCCTAATTTGAATGACAGGTGACAGACCTGAAATGTTGGACGGAATCTCACCAGAATTTGACAAAGTGTCAGACTCAGACTGAAAATGAAATGAAATGAAAATTGCTTATTGTCACAAGTAGGCTTCAAATGAAGTTACTGTGAAAAGCCCCTAGTCGCCACATTCCGGCGCCTGTTCGGGGACGCTGTTACGGGAATCGAACCGTGCTGCTGGCCTGCCTTGGTCTGCTTTCAAAGCCAGCGATTTAGCCCTGTGCTAAACAGCCCCTGGTGAATAGCTCTCTAGTTGCACAGTCCAGTTTTCTCTTCAGATCTTGAGCCTCTTTAAATAAAACATGAGTGGGCAGGTTGAGACAATCAGTCTGGTGGATGAAGCCTGATAGAGCTGGCACCTGGCTCCACAGAGGTAAGGGCACCATCGTTAGAGAGCGTCCCAATCAGAACTGAAACTGAACAGCCTCCAGCCCCCACCACGGAGGTATCAGGGGCTCCCCCCAACCCTCCACGGACAATCATCAGAGGTCCCCTCACTACCAGTGCAGACGTATCTCCAGTGTTCCCTCCCTTCAGTGCCTGCTCCTCCATGCCTGCAAGTTCCCTCCTCAGAGCCCGCTCTTCCCCCCTCACCAGAAATTAATGGAAACCACGCCCCACCCCCCCACCTTGGGGTTTCCTCGAGCGCCCTCCCCAGCACTGCCCCCAGAACATGCTGGCATTGTCCCATTGGCATTGCCAGGTTTGTAATGCCAACCTGTGCCAGGGGAGTGTCGGGGGGTCCCCTCGACTGTTTCATGTTTGTTAAAAGCTGTTGCATACCTCACCGACGTGACGTCAAGTCAACGAGGTATGAATATTTAGTAAAGAAGTTCATATGTGGCAGGGAGGCCTGTTAATAATATTTAAATATATTAATCTGGGCCCTTTGAAGACGTGGACTTCATGACATCGCAGGAGAGGGATGGGGAAAATCAGGAAATGTTTTCCGATTCCTCTGCATTTTCCACCCATATCGCCGTTCTCTCTGACGCCGATCGCGGGCTGAAAATCGCTCCCGATAACTCTCTGGTCTCTCTCCACAGATGTTATAAGTCTTGTGGGTAAATACTATATATGACAAGAAAAAAATAAGAAGGATATAGGAAAATGTATATTTCTTAATGAGTCTATGTCTATTAGGACTAAAGTCTGACAAGTCCCCAAGACCTGATATACTTCACCCTAGGGTCTTAAAAGAAGTGGTTGCGGAGAGAGTAGATGCATTACTTGTACATTTCCACAATTCCGTTGATTCTGAAAAGGTCCCATCAGATTGAAAAACACTGAATATAACTGCTCTGTTCAACAAAGGAGGGAGACAGACAGTTTGAAACTACAGACCAGTTAGCTGAACATCTGTCAGAGGGAAAATGCTAGAATGTATTATTAAGGAGGTTTTAACTGGGCACTTCAAAATTCTTGATGCACTCAGGCAGAGTCAACATGGTTTTGTGAGGGGGAGATTGAAATAAGAGGTTAGTCCAGATGAATGCGTGGCTGGAAAGGTGGTGCAGGAGGGAAGGCTTTAGATTTTTGGGACATGTGGGACCAACCGTTTTTGAGGATGGTTTGCACCTGAACTGAAATGGGACCAGCGTGCTTGCAGGGCAGTTTGTTAGTGCAGTTGAGGAGCGTTTAAACTAACTTGGTAGTGAGGTGGGATCCTGAGAGAAGGTTCAGGGGGGAGATGCACAGACAAAATTAGAAGAGACAATAAGTGAGTCAGGAAGTGTTATAACCTGCCTACTTACCATTGGCTGGGGACTAATGACAATCCCACAATCCTGTGGAGTATGAGCTTCCCCAATGAGGGGGGCGGAGAAACCATTAGTAAACTCCTAGTATAAATAAAGCTGGCCAGTTCAGGAACTAGCTGGAAGGAGTATGTAGCAAGGGAAGTTACTGCTACTGTTATATATATGTTATTGTAAATAAATGTTATTACTTTGTATCCTTAAAACTCGTGCTGGATTCTTCGTGGCCCTCACAAAAGGAAGATATAGAAATTCCAGGCCAGTTAAGTCAGAAGGGAGTTTGGCAAGAAAGGATGAAATTTATTTTAATCCAAGGAGTCTGAAGAACAAGGCAGATGAGTTGAGGGCACAAAGTAAAACATGAAGGGTATGATGTCATTGCTGTCACCGAGACATGTTGAGAGAGGGGCAGGATTGGCAACTCAATATTCCAGGATATAGAAACTTCAGGTGAGACAGGGAAGGAGGTAAAAGAGGAGGTGTCACAATTTTCATCAGGGAATCAGCAGTAAGGAGGGACAACATCTTAGATGAGTCTTCAAATTAAGCCAAATGGGTAGAACCTCAAAACCAAAAAGGAGCAATCACATTGCTGGAAGTGTTCTACAGGCCCCCTTACAGTCCAAGTGAAATAGAAGAGAAAATATGTAGGCAAATCTCAGAGAAGTGTAAAAGTAATAGGGTAGTGATAGTGGGGGATTTAACGTCCCCAACATTAACGGGGGGGGGGGAGTCATAGTGAGAAAGATTTTGAGGGAACGGAATTCTTAAAATGCATTGAGGAGAACTTTTCAAGCCACTACGTAGAAGGTCCTACATGAGAGGGGGTGGAACTGGAATTAAATTTAGATAACTAAGCCAGGCAAGCTGGTTGAAGCATCAGTGGCAGAACATTTTGCCGACAGCGATCATGACTCCATTAGATTCAAGAATGTTATCAAAAAGGACAAGGATGAGCCTGAAATTAAAGTTCTAAACAGGGGGAAGGCCGATTTTAATAAGATCAGATATGATTTGGCCAGAGTGAACACTTTTAGGTAAATATGTGGTTGAACAAAGGGATGCATTCAAGAAGGAAATAGGGAGGGTACAGGACCAACATGTTCCAATAAAGAAAAAGGGAAAAACCAACAAATTCATTGAATCCTAGATTTTGAGGGATATACAGCATCAGATCAAGAGAAAAAAGGAGGCGTATGGCAGATATTGAGGGCTCAAAACAGTAGAAGCCCTCGAGGAGTAGAATGTGCAAGAGGGAAAAGGAAATTAGGAGAATTTTGTGAGGGCCACGAAGAATCCAGCACGAGTTTTAAGGATACAAAGTAATAACATTTATTTACAATAACATATATATATAACAGCAGCAGTAACTTCCCTTGCTGCACACTCCTTCCTGTTGGTTCCTAAACTGGCCAGCTTTATTTATACTAGGAGTTTAGTTTACTAATGGTTTCTCCGCCCCCTCATTGGGGAAGCTCATACTCCCACAGGATTGTGGGATTGTCATTCGTCCCCAGCCAATGGTAAGTAGGCAGGTTATAACATCCCTCCCCCCCCCAGACATAACTCTGGGCCAACATTTTCATTTTGGTCACACCTGGATGCCCATTGTGCAAGTCTGTTAGTATCAGCTCCTGGCCTTTTTCCAGGACAATCACACGCGTCCCCCACAAGAGGATGCCGTCTTCCACGCTGAATTCTGACAGCTTGGAGGAAAATGCCCGCAACTCGCCTGGGAGCGGTCTATGCTGCCCACCATACAGGACTATGTGCCGAACCTTTGACAGGACTGGCTCCGTCTGGGTCCACTCACGGATCTGTGATGCCGTGACAGGCAAGGTGTCCATAAGATTTAGGGTTGCAACCACCTCACCGGTCGTGGGGGTCGACATGGGGCCGGTCGATAAAGGCAATCGGCTCAGTGCGTCGGCATTTGCTATCTGCGTACCTGGTTTGTGGTCCAGAGAATACTCGCATGCAGCAAGCAACAAAGCCCAGCTCTGGATCCGTGCGGAAGCAATGGGCGGTATTGGCTTATCCTCCCTGAAAAGTCCCAGCAGAGGCTTATGATCAGTCACGATAGTGAAATGGCGGCCATACACGTACTGGTGGAAGCGTTTCACCGCAAAAACCACTGCCAGGCCCTCCTTCTCGATCTGCGCGTACTTTTTCTCCGCTGCAGTCAATGTGCGGGAGGCGAAAGCTATCGGTCGCTCGGCCCCGTTCTCCATCTTGTGGGATAGGACGGCCCCAATAGCATACAGGGATGCATCACATGTGACGAGCAAAGGCTTTCCAGGATCATAGTGGGTTCGTAACCCAGACAACGACAATTGTTGCTTTACCCGCCGGAAAGCGGTTTCTTGCGGCTGACCCCAAACCTAGGTGTGATTTTTCTTTCTCTGCAGAAGGTGCAAAGGGGCCAGCGTAGTTGCCAGATTGGGAGGAACTTCCCGTAATAGTTTACGAGACCGAGAAAAGAACGAAGATGCGAAGTGTCAGTCGGGGCGGGGGCCTGTTGAATTGCATGCACCTTCTCTGCGACAGGGTGCAAACCTTCGCGGTCCACCCGATAACCTAGGTAGACTACTTCCTTTGCCTGAAATACGCACTTTGTGCGACGTAAACGGACTCCAGCCTCCGAAAGGCGTCTAAGGACAGCCTCCAGATTTTCCAAATGTTCCTGCTCCGACGTCCCTGTAATCAAAACGTCATCTAAGTAGACAGCAACACGTGGTAAACCTCTCAAAATGCCCTCCATAACACGTTGAAAAATTGCGCAGGCAGAGGATACTCCAAAGGGCAACCGTGTATATTCATACAGGCCCCGGTGTTTATTAATCGTTACATATGGTCGGGAGGCAGGGTCCAGCTCCAACTGCAGGTAGGCGTGACTCATATCTAATTTTGTGAACGAGAGTCCACCTGCAAGCTTCGCGTAGAGATCCTCTATGCGAGGCATTGGATATCGGTCGAGTCAGGAAGCCGAATTCACTGTAAGTTTATAGTCGCCACACAAGCGAATTGTGGCATCTGGCTTCATTACAGGTACAATTGGTGCTGCCCAGTCAGCAAAACGGACGGGCCTGATAATACCCAAACTCTCCAAACGAGTGAGCTCCCCTTCTACCTTCTCGAGCAAGGCGTAAGGCACCGGGCGCGCCCGGAAATAGCGCGGCGTGGCTCCTGGTTCGACTTGGATACGGGCTACGGCCCCTTTTATTTTCCCCAAACCAGGCTGGAATACATCTGGGTATCGTCCTAGCACCTCAGTCAACCCTTCAGAAACTGTTTGGAAGATGTGCAGGACCGATCAAGAACAGTCAGCATGGTTTTGTTAAGGGGAGATCATGTCTGACCAACTTGATGGAATTTTTCGAAGAGGTGACCAAGTATGCAGGTGAGGGCAATATATTTGATGTATCTACTTGGACTTCAGCAAAGCTTTTGATAAGGTCCCATGTTGGACACTGATAGTGAAGGTAAGAGACCATGGGGTCCAAGGAAATTTGGCAAACTTGATCCAGAATTTGGTGAGTGTCAGGAAGCAGAGTAATGATCAAGTGGTTTTTTTCTGACTGGAAGCCTGTACACAGTGGGGTCCCACAGGAATCAGTGTTGGGGCCCTTGCTGTTTGTGGTTTATGTAAATGATTTAGACTTGAATGAAGGAGGGTTGGTCAGTAAGATCACAGATGATATGAAAATTGGGGAGGTGGCAGTGAGGATAGCCTTAGATTACAGGAGGATATAGATGGGCTGGTCATATGGGCTGATCAGTGGCAAATGGAATTCAATCCGGATGAGTGTGAGGTGATGAACTTGGGCAGGACAAACAAGGCAAGGGAATACATGATAAACGACAGGACTCTGGGAAGCACCAAGGATCAGAGGGACCTTGGTGTTCATGTACACTGGTCCCTTAAGGTAGCAGAGCAGGTGGATACAGTGTTTAAGAAGGCATATAGTAGACTTGCCTTTATTAAACGAGGCATAGAGTTTAAGAGCAGGGAGGTTATGCTGCAAAACGTTGGTTAGGCCACAGCTAGAGTGTTGTGTGCAGTTCTGGAATCCACATTATAGGAGCGATGTGAGAACACCAGAAAAGGTGCAGAGGAGATTTACCAGGATGTTGCATGGGCTGGATAGTTATAGTTACAAAGAAAGATTGGGAGATTGAGCTTTTTTTCCTTGGAGCAGAGGAGACTGAGGGGGGCACACAATTGAGATGTATAATATCATGAGGGGCATAGATAGATAGGAAGAAACCTTTCCCCTTGGTGGAGGGATCCATAACTGGGGGCATAGATTTAAGCTAAGGGACAGGAGGTATAGAGGGAATGTGAGGAAAACCGTTTTCACCCAGAGAGTGGTGTGAGTCTGGAACTCACTGGATTTGGATTTGTTTATTGTCACGTGTAACGAGGTACAGTGAAAAGTATTTTTCTGCGAGCAGCTCAATAGATCATTAAGTACATGGAAAGAAAGGGGAATAGAAGAAAATACATAATAGGGCAACACAAGGTATACAATGTAACTACATAAGCACCGGCATCGGATGAAGCATACAGGGGTGTAGTGTTAATGAGGTCAGTCCATAAGAGGGTCATTTAGGAGTCTGGTAACAGTGGGGAAGAAGCTGTTTTGAGTCTGTTTGTGCGTGTTCACAGACTTCTGTATCTCCTGCCCGATGGAAGAAGTTGGAAGAGTGAGTAAGCCGGGTGGGAGGGATCTTTGATTATGCTGCCCGCTTTCCCCAGGTAGCGGGAGGTGTAGATGGAGTCAATGGATGGGAGGCAGGTTTATGTGATGGACTGGGCTGTGTTCAGGACTCTCTGAAGTTTCTTGCGGTCCTGGGCTGAGCAGTTGCCATATCAAGCTGCGATGCAGCCAGATGGGATGCTTTCTATGGCGCATCTGTAAAAGTTGGTAAGAGTTCATGTGGACATGCCGAATTTCTTTAGTTTCCTGAGGAAGTATAGGTGCTGTTGTGCTTTCTTGGTGGTAGGATCGAGGTGGGTGGACCAGGACAGAATTTTGGAGATGTGCACCCCTAGGAATTTGAAACTGCTAACCATCTCCACCTCGGCCCCGTTGAGGCAGACAGGGGTATGTACAATACTTTGCTTCCTGAAGTCAATGACCAGCTCTTTAGTTTTGCTGGCATTGAGGGAGAGATTGTTGTCGCTACACCACTCCACTAGATTCTCTATCTCCCTCCTGTATTCAGACTCTTTGTTATTCGAGATCCGGCCCACTATGGTCGTATCGTCAGCAAACGTGTAGATGGAGTTGGAACCAAATTTTGCCACGCAGTCGTGTGTACAGGGAATAGAGCAGGGGGCTAAGTATGCAGCCTTGCCGGGCCCCGGTATTGAGGACTATTGTGGAGGAGGTGTTTTTGTTCATTCTTACTGACTGTGGTCTGTGCGTCAGAAAGTCGAGGATCCAATTGCAGAGTGGGGACCCAAGTCCTAAGTTTTGGAACTTTGATATGAGTTTGGCTGGAATTATGGTGTTGAACGAGGAGCTGTAGTCAATAAATAGGAGTCTGATGTAGGAGTCCTTGTTGTCAAGATGCTCTAGGGATGAGTTTAGGGCCAGGGAAATGGCATCTGCTGTGGACCAGTTGCGACGATATGCAAATTGCAGTGCATCAAGACATTCTGGGAGTATGGAGGTGATGCACTTCATGGCCAACCTCTCGAAGCACTTCATTACAACTGAAGTCCGGGCCCGCAGTCATTGAGGCACGTTGCCTGATTCTTCTTTGGCACCGGTATGATGGTGGTCTTCTTGAAGCAGATGGGGACCTCGGAGTGGAGTAGGGACAGGTTAAAGATGTCCGCAAACACCTCTGCCAGCTGGTCCACGCAGACTCTGAGTGCACGAAGAGGGATCTCGTCC
Organism: Scyliorhinus torazame; assembly: GCF_047496885.1. NCBI lineage: Eukaryota > Metazoa > Chordata > Chondrichthyes > Carcharhiniformes > Scyliorhinidae > Scyliorhinus > Scyliorhinus torazame. The sequence goes on from NC_092718.1 coordinate 37,378,956, forward strand.
GGGCCCGTCGCCTTCCGAGGGTTCACTTTCAGGAAGGCTGATCTGACTTTAAAAGCTGTGATGGTGGATATGGGTGAGTTATGGGCTGCTGGGGCACTCGACAGCGGATTGTTGGTTTCCTGCTCGAACTGAGCATAGAATGCATTGAGTTCATCGGGGAGGGGTGCGCTGCTGCCGGAGATACTGCTTAGCTTAGCTTTGTAGCCCGTTATGTTGTTTAGTCCTTGCCACAACTGCCGAGAGTCTATGACTCTAGCTCGGTTTGATATTCTCTCTTGGCATCTCGGATGGCTTTGCGGAGGTCGTACCTGGATTTCCTGAATAGGTCAGGGCCGTCTGACTTGAACGCCTCAGACCTGTCCTTCAGTCAGGAGTCACTCTCGCGGTTGGGGAACGTACGTACTGCTTTCTTTGGCACACAGTCGTCCACACATTTGCTGATGAAGTCTGTGACGGTGGTGGCATACTCATTTCAGTTGGTCGCTGAGTTCTTAAATATGGACCAGTCCACTGTCTCTAAGCAGTCATGTAAAAGCTCTTCTGTTTCCTCGGAACAGCACTGCACAACCTTCTTAGCTGGATTCTCCTGCTTGAGTTTCTGCTTGTATGCCGGGAGAAGGAGTTCCGTCTTATGGTCTGATTTCCCAAAGTGCGGTCAGGGGATGGAACGGTAGGCACCCTTGATTTTTGAGTAGCAGTGGTCATGAGTGTTGTCGCCCCTGGTGGGACAGGATATGTGCTGGTGGAATTTTGGAAGTACACTCTTGAGGTTGGCCTTGTTGAAGTCTCCGGCCACGATGAACAAGGCCTCCGGGTGTTCTGTTTCGTAGTTGTTTATAACTGTGTACAGTTCGTCCAGCGCCTTCCTCACTTTTCTTTTCACTTCTGCCTGGGGTGGGATGTAGACCGCTGTGATAATGGCTGAAGTGAACTCATGTGGAAGATAGTATGGGTGGCACTTCACGGTCAGGTATTCCACGTCCAGTAGGTTGCCAGGGTCGCCACATCCAAGCACCAGGAAGAGTTGATGAGGAGTTAAAACCCTCCACCCTTCGCTTTGCCTGATGACGCGGTGCGGTCCGCCCGGTGAATTGAGAAGCCTTCAGGTTGTATGGCACAGTCTGGTGAGGCGGGGGTGAGCCATGTCTCTGTGAATCAGAGTACACAGTAGTCTCTTACTTCCCTCTGAGGCAAGTCTAGCGTCTCACTGCCTGAAAGTCTCTCACTGCCAGAAAGGGTGGTCGAGGCAGAGACCCTCATAACATTTACAAAGTATTTAGATGTGCACTTGCGATGCCAAGGCAATCAAGGTTATGGGTCAAGTGCTGCAAAATGGGAATAGAATAGTTAGGTGGTTGATATTGACCGGCGCCGACACGATGCGTCGAAGGACCTTTTCTGTGCTGTAGACCTCTAGAACTCTAATCACGTTCGTCTAATTTATTCGAGTTCTTTGAGGAAATAACATGGATAATGAGGAACCTATCGGTAAGGTGTCCTTGGATCTCCAAAATTCATTTGATAAGGTATCATGTCAAAGGTTATTACACAAAATAAGAGTCCATGGTGTAGGGGGTAACATAGCAGCATGGATGGGGGATTGGTTCGCCAATAGGAAGAGATTAGGGATAAATGGGTCTTTTTTGGATTAGTGTTGGTGGGGTGCCACAGGGGTCAGTGCCAAGGCATCAACTACTTACACTCTGGACTTCTGGTGACGGCGGGCGGGAGGCGGCCGCACAATGGAGGGCTCCCGTTTGGAAACTGCATTTTTGGGGCTTTAAGCCCGGTCCCAGGGTCCACGGAGGGGCCAGAAGCAGGGAGAAGGCACGGAGGAGGCACAGTGAAGGCACAGGGAAAAAGAAAAATCAAGAAAAATGTTGAGGGTGAGCAAAAAAACGGCCGTTAAAAAAACAGCTGAAGGTCCGTCGGGGAGTGGAAAGGTCACCGAGGGGTCACCAAGGAAAATGGAGGCTGGAGCACCAGGGGAGGCCGCATTGCTTACGGCTGAAGAAATAACTAAGGTGATGGCGGCGGAGTTCGAAAAGCAGTTGGCGCAGATTGCGAAATGCATGGAGACGGTGAGGAAGGAGATGAGGGAGGTTTTGAGTGTGCTGGTGTAGGAGGCGGTGAGGATGGAGGTGGCGAGTGCAGTGGCGGAGGTGCGAGCGCAAGGGGAGGCGCTGAAGGAAGTGGAGGAGACGTTATTGCAGCACGGTGATCAACTTGCCTCGATGGGGAAGGAGATGCGGAAGGTGATGGGCACTAACAAGGATCTGTGAGGAAAAATGGAAGACCTGGAAAACAGATCCAGGCGACAGAATTTGAGGATTGTGGGGCTGCCCGAAGGAGTTGAAGGACCGAAGCCGACTGAGTATTTTGCCGCGATGCTGGCAAAACTATTGGGGGAGGGGGAGGATCCCTCCCGATATGAACTGGATCGGGCTCATCGGTCGTGGAGGCCTGTACCAAAGGCGAGTGAGCCGCCAAGGGCAGTGACTCTATGCTTCCGGAGGTACAGTGTGGGCCAGAGCTGGGCCAAGCAGAAGCGGGTGGTGCAGTGGGCTGGAGCTGGTATACGTGTATACCAGGACTTTACGGTGGAGCTGGCGAGGAGGCGGGCTGTCTTCAACCTGGTGAAGAGTGCACTGTACATTAGCAAGGTGCGGTGTGGCATTGTATATCCAGCAAAGCTGAGGGTGACTTACAAGCTCAGGGACTTTTATTTTGGAACGGCGGAAGCAGTGGAGGAGTTTGCGAAAGCAGAAGGACTGTGGCAGAACTGACAAATTGAGGAATGGCCATGTGCCGATGTAACCTCATGACTGTATTTTCTTCTTTTTTGTATCACTGCGCGCGGGTGTAGAGGCTAAAGGAGCCATGGTTGTATATATTTGGACAAGGGAAGGGACGGGACTTTCACTCGAAATGAGGGCTCTTTGGGGTGTAGGTGGATATGCGGGGTTGGTGTGCTAAAAGGGGATCTTTGGGCTTTCCTAGGGCCGGGCAGGGGGGAAAGGGACCCGGGGGGGGGGGCCTCCACGCTGGCCGGTTTAAGCCGGCCAGTGAACGAGTGTGAGGTGGGGGGAGGGGCTGCGGCCATCGGAGCCTGGCAGAACAGGGTCCGAGTTGTCTAGCCGGGGTGGAAAGTTGGGGGGAAGGAACCGAGGTTGGGAGGAGGAGTTTTACAAGAGGCAGTGGACGGGAGGAGCTGGAGACTTGGGGTGGGGGGAGCTGTGTAAGATTAAGGGTGACTACGGGTAATCCCTGATTCCTTTTTGTCATTTGTTTATGTAAACATGCGGGTTGAGGTTTGGGGGTCGGTGGGTAGATGGGATCGTTGTTATTATGGGGATTGACATATCTTGCTGACTATTGTTTATTGTTGATGGATGTAAATGTGGGAGAAACTGTGAAAAAGGAGGCAAATAAAAAAATTATTTAAAAAAACCTACTTACAATCTATATAAATTACTTGGATGAAGGGAATGTATTATTGCTAAATTTGCCAATGACAAGTATTTGGCAGATGGAGTTTAATGTGGGAAAATGTGAGCATTGTGTCAACTTTGGCAGGAAAAATAGAAAAGCATTATACTATTTAAATGGAAAAAGATTACAGAACTCTGCAGTACAGAGGGATCTGAGTGTCCTGGTAAACAAATACAAATAGCTAGTATGCAGGTACAGCAAGTGAATAGAAAGGCAAATGGAATGTTGTTGTTAACTGCAAGGGGAATGGAATCTAAAATAATCTAAAAGGGCAGCACGGTGGCACTGCTGCCTCACAGCACCAGGGACCTGGGTTCAATTCTGGCCTTGGATAACTATCTGTGTGGAGTTTGCACTCTCTTTCTGTGCCTGTGTAGGTTTCCTCCTGGTGCTTCAGTTTCCTCCCAGTCCAAAGATGTGCAGGTTAGGTGGATTTGCCTTGCTAAATTGCCCCTGTCCAAAGTTTAGGTGGGGTGATGGCGATAGGGCGGGGGTGGGGATCGGGTGCTCTTTCACAGGGATGGTGCAGACCCAATGGGCCAAATGACCTCCTTCTGTATTGTAGACATTCTATGATTCTGTGAAAGTTTTGCTACAGTTGTACAGGGCTTGTTGAGACACAATCAGATCACTCATGATGGGCAGCACGGTAGTGCAGTGGTTGTTAGCATGTTGTTTCACAGCTCCAGGGTCCCAGGTTCGATTCCCGGCTTGGGTCACGGTCTGTGCGGAGTCTGTACGTTCTCCCCGTGAGTCTGCGGGTTTCCTCCGGTTTCCTCCCACAAGACGTGCTTATTAGGTAAATTGGACATTCTGAATTCTCCCTCCATGTACCCAAGCAGGCACCGGAATGTGTCGACTAGGGGCTTTTCACAGTAACTTCGTTGCAGTGTTAATAATGTAAGCCTACTTGTGACAATAAAAATTATTATTATATCATGGAGCAGGTTGAGGGGCCAAATTGTCTACTCCCGCTCCATGTTGGCATCATGCGGTCTGTTAGGTCACACTCTTTGGGAAAAAACTCTTGACCCTTGTAGTTTGAAATGTGACATATTTACCAGTGACACCATTTAAAACAGTTGTTTAGATACTGATGGAATTTACTACAAAAAATTGTCAAGATATTCTCAACGGCCGTATGTTCAAATACACCGAGGAATAAGGCCATGAATTGGGACACTTTGTGGCGCCCTCTCACCTATCTCAGCCTTTGTTTCCAGGATGGTGAGGGGACGGACGCGCTTTTAGTTGATATTGACGGTCTCTGCTTGTCCCTGCGCCGATGGAGAAGGGCTGGGTCGTGAGAACGGTAACGGCCGCGCTCGAGCGCTCGAGCGGAGTTGCGAGCAGGTGGCGCGGCGGTGGGCGGAGTCCGAGCGGCGCTCGAGAAGTGGGCGGGGCTGAGCAGCGCACAGCTGTGGGCGAAGCTGTTCGAAAGGGGGAGCGGGCGGAGACGAGCAGAGTGGGGTGGGCGGAGACGAGCAGAGTGGGGTGGGCGGGGCCGAGCGGCGGAGGGGGCGGGGCCGAGCGGCGGAGGGGGCGGGGCCGAGCGTGTGACGTGTTTACGCGACGGCGACAACAACCCAACCCTGGCCGCCAACATGAAGCCCGCAGTCGGACTGGCAGCGTCGGCGAGCGACTTCATCTGACAGCGCCTGCCACTCGCTGGGGTGGAAGGGCAGGGGGTGGGGGGAAACGGTCAGCCTCTTTCGGAGGAGCTGGGATGGAGAAGAGGGGGTCGGCAGCGAAGGTAACGTGACCGTGTGAGTGCGTTTAGCTGGTGTGTTTGTGCTGAGCGGGAGGCCAGGCCGGGCCTTGCAGCGGCCCGGAGTGGAAAATTTCATCCTGATCTGAGCTTGTAGAACAACCGAGTCCCAACTCCCGTCATTGGGCGGACTTACAGTGTTGTTGGCTGATAACGTTGTGGTAGTTGGGCTTTAATCGGAGCTTGCTCATCAGACACTTCAACCCTTCCACTTTTACAAATTCGCTCTTTTGTTTCTCATTAGGAAATGTTCATGGCATTTTTGCAAAACCTGACATTTAAAAGTATTACCCAATTTGTCGCCTATTGGGCTTTATCACTGCACATTAAGCTACAGATTATAAATTGGGGCAAGTACAATTTCGATACCTGGCTGGCATAACAATAATTGAGAAATAAACACTTGTCTCATGGCCAATCGGTCAGGAATGTCACTTGTCTTTTGTTCCAGATGCAACAGCAATAGAACAGTTTTGTAAATTTGCTGGTAACTTCTCATTTGAGTTCTGGCATTATTTTTTCCCCTTATAGCACCTTCTGATCCTATGTATCTGTTACAAATGATAAACTACCCTAAGATAAGTTTATCTGTAGCACTCCGGTCAGGAATGTGGCACAACTGGTGCTGCAGGAGTTTAGAGTCACGGGAAGCATGAGTGAAGAGTGAAAAATGTTTTTCATTCTAGTGTGGTGGAAACTGATCAAAACTGATCAATGTTTTGCTATATGGTGAAACTGGTTTGTAGTAATACACGTGTTGCCATGTAACTTAATTTATAAACATTGGAATTGAGCATTTTGTCTGTTTTCTGAAAGTTTAAAAATTACTCTTGAGATTCAATTTTATAAAAATACCTTTTATTTGAGTCACTGAATTTCTGTACATTCAATCTCCATACTTCAACACTATAGAAACGTTGCTTGGATAATTATTTCAGTTTAAAATGTTAAAATATGTCTCCTTTTAAAATTGGAGGATTTTAATTCTTTGTCTTGTCTTTCAGGTTTTGTTTTTTTAGACAAGTAACTCTGGAGTTAGCTAAAGTTGAAGTTGGTCTTGAGCAACTGCTGGGCTTATATCCAAGCTAATACAGCAGAGACGTTGGTTTCACATACTAAATCTACTGAATAATATGATTGGTTGGAGAGTAAATGCTATAAATTGAGCATTTCTGCTGGCACTCTTGTTGGTTGAGATTGAAACCAGCTTTAGCCCTAATGTAGTAATTGGACACATGAAGTACACTTGGGACCGAAAAATTGGTTGTTACAGTTTTCCAGTGTAAATTTTGGTTTTTACGATGTTGTGAAGCAGCTATTAAAAGTTGATAGTATATAATTTTTAATTCATTTACGGGATATGGGCGTCGCTGGATAGACCAGCATTTATTATCCATTCCTGGCTGCCCTTCAGAAGGTGGTGGTGAGGTGACTTCTTGACCCACTGTCCCTGAGGTGTGGGAAAACCCACATGCTGTTAGGGAGGGAATGCTGGGCAGCACGGTGGCACAAGTGGTTAGCACGGTTGCCTCATGGCATCGAGGTCCCAGGTTTGATCCCGGCAAACCCATGTTTGCGTGGGTTTCGACCCCACAATCCCAAAAGATGTGCAGGATAGGTGGATTGGCCACGATAAATTGCCCCTTAATTGGAAAAAAATGAATTGGATACTCTAAATTCATTTTTAAAAAGGGAGGGAATGCCAGAATTGTGATCTGGCGACAGTGAAGGAATAGTCAATATATTTCCAAGGTCAGGATAGTCAGTAATTGAAGGGGAGCCTCCCAGGTGATGGTGTTCCCAGGTACGTATCTGCTGCCTGTGTCCTTCTAGATGGTTGTGGGTTAGGAAGGTGCTGTCTCTGGAAACTTGGAGCGTTCCTGTGGTGAATATCGATGATGGTACACACTGCTGCCACTGTGGTGGTGGAGTGATTGAATGTTTGTGGAAAGGGCAGCAATCAGGCAGGCTGCTTTGGCTTGGATGGTGTTGAGCTTTTTAAAAAAATAAAAATAAAAAAAAATTGAGTACCCAATTCATTTTTCCAATTAAGGGGCAATTTAGCGTGACCAACCCACCTACCCTGCACATCTTTTGGGTTGTGGGGGCGAAACCCACGCTAACACGGGGAGAATGTGCAAACTCCACATGGACAGTGACCCAGAGCCGGGATCGAACCTGGGACCTCAGCGCTGTGAGGCTGCAGTGCCATGCACTGTGCCACTGTGCTGCCCAGGTGTTGAGCTACTTGATGAGTGCAGCTCCAACAACACTCAAGGCAAATGGAGAGTATTCCATTGCACTACTACTTGTACCTTGCAGTTGATGGGCAGACTTTGGTGAGTCAGGAGGTGAGTTACTCGCCACAGGATTCCTAGTCTTTGACTTGCTCTGGTAGCCACATTATTAATGTGGCAAGTCCAGTTCAGTTTCTGCTCAACGGTCATTGATAGTGGTGGACTCTGTGGTGGTAATGCCAGTGAATATCAAGGGGTGATAGTCTGATCCTCTCTTGTTGGAGATAGTGATTGTCTGGCACTTGGGTGGCATGGATGTTACTTGCCACTTTTAAGCCCAAGACTGGAGATTCGTATCTTTGAAACTTTCATGAAGTGCCATCCAGTTTTGAAATGTAGCTCCATTGTCTATCCACAGATGTTGACAGACCTGCTAAGATTGTCCAGCATTTTGTCCAGCCCATTCCTGGCTGGTCTCCCAAATTCCACCCTCTGTAAATTTGAGGTCAGCCAAAACTCTGCTGCCTGTGTCTTAACCTGCAGGAAGCCTTATTCCCTTATCACCTTTGTGCTCGCTGACCTACTTTGACCATTGGTCAAACGCCATCTTGGCTTTATAGTTCTCATTCTTGTTTTCAAATTCCTCCATGACCTTGCCCCCAAATGTCTGCAAATCTCCTCCAGCCCCACAACCTTCCCTGGAATATGTGTGTTTTTCTCATTCTGCTCTTGGGCATTCCCAATAATGGTTGGCATGTCTTCAATTGCCTAGGCCCCAACCACCATAATTCCCTGCCCCCATCACTTGGGCAACACGCTCACACCTCTCTACCTCGCTCTCCTTTTTAAGACATTCTTTGGCCAAGTTTTGGTTATGTGGCTCGATGCCATACTTTGTTTTATAATGCTCCTGTGAAGTGTCTAAAGACATTGCATTACACTAAAGACATTAGTTTATATTTATAATGAAATAGTAAGTAGTGGGCGGCACGGTGGCGCAGTGGCTAGTACTGCTGCCTCATGGCGCCAAGGACCCGGGTTTGATCCTGGCGCCGGGTCACTGTTTGTGGAGTTTGCACATTCTCCCTGTGTCTGCATGGGTCTCACCCTCACAACCCGAAGATGTGCAGAGCAGGTCAATTGGCCATGCTAAATTGCTCTTTAATTGGGGAAAAAAGTAATTGGGTATTCTAAATTTAAAAGAAAATATTAAGTCTAATATTGTACAGTCTTAACACTTTACATTGCCCCAAATAGCAGTTCTTTCACAAAATTGAAATGATATGTTCTTGTAAATATATTTAATAAGGCTGCAGGGATGATTAAATGGAGAATGGAACATGGTTATAGAGAGTGACATCAAATTCTAATACTAAATATAGTAATATAATATGCAACATTTATTTTGTCAAAGGTTTATTGTATTATGGGTGTTGTCATACAGTTTCTAGATTAATTTTCAAGTTTATAAGTACAAATATTGCAGCAGAGGCTAAGAGACCGTATTGATCTTTAGAGAGCTACCAATAAATAATCTTATCAGGGTGCAATTAGATATTGGGGCCACAGACAAGGTATTTTGTTCAGTGGTTGTACTTCTGGTTTTATCTCTCAAATGATGTGAGGCATTCACTTGTTGCATAGAAGACGGAGTCTGTTCCTGACACCAACACTGCCCTGGTCAAAACCATGAATGATATCCTTTGTGATGGCAAACATTGAGGAACAATCTGTCAATATTATTTGATACAGTTGGTCATGCTATGCTCCTACACAACTTCATGGGAAGGTGGTGGTATAGTGGTATTGTCACTGGACTAGTAATCCAGTAAACCCAGGGTAATGCTCTGGCGAACTGGGTTTGAAAATTTGAAAATTCAATATTAAAAAATAATCTGGAATTAAAAGTCATTGAAACTCTTAGCCTCTGCTATGGTTCCCTAATATCCTTTAGGTAGAGGGCCCAATTCTTTTTTTTTTTCCAATTAAGGGGCAATTTAGCATGGTCGATCCATCTACCCTGCACATCTTTTTGGGTTGTGGGGGCGAGACCCACACAGACACTGGGAGAATCTGCAAACTCAACATGAATCGTGACCCGGGGCCGGGATGAACCTGGGACGTTAGAGCTGTGCTAACCACTGCGCTGCCTGGTGGGGGGGCAAGGTCTTTAACCAGCCAGTGATGCCCACGTCCTGTGAATGACTAAAAGAAAACCTCTTCTCCATAAGTCAACTTCTGGTGTTAATGCACCCAGCGTAACTCCAGCAATAGCTCCTCCTCCTGATCTGACATATTTATTCCTTGGAGTACACTAGGATGCATTTTTAACTCCTTTGTCATCCCTCATCAATATGCTGATTATATATCAAAAGCATGCGTCACCCCTTCCATATTTCCTGCAACAGCAGCTAGCAGGGTCTGGCAGTGTGGCTAGCAGTATGGGCGGCACGATAGCACAGTGGTTAGCTTCACCGCGCCAGGGATCAGGATTCGATTCTCGGCTTGGGTCATTGTCGGCGAGTCTGTACGTTCTCCCCATGTCTATGTTGGTTTCCTCCGGGTGCTCTGGTTTCTTCCCACAACTCCCAAAAGACTTGCTTGTTAGGTGAATTGGACATTCTGAATTCTTCCTCTGTGTACCCGAACAGGCGCCGGAGTGTGGTGACTAGAGGATTTTCACGGTGGCTTCACTGCAGTGTTAATGTAGCCTACTTGTGACACTAATAAAGATTATTATTATTATTATTATTATTAACTCTGTCACATTGGGGCGGCACGGTTGTTCGCACTGCTGCCTACGGCGCTGAGGATCCAGGTTCGATCCCAGCCCCGGGTCACTGTCTATATGGAGTTTGCACCTTCTCCCTATGTCTGCGTGGGTCTCATCCCCACAACCCAAAGATGTGCAGGTTTGGTGGAGTGGCCACGCTAAATTGCCCCATAATTGGAAAAAGAATAATTGGGTACTATTGCATAGATCATTTCCCTTTTTTATATTTTGTTCATGGAATTTGAGCGTTTTCTGCCTAATTGCCCTTGCTCACCATGACCTTCTTGAATCAATGCAGTCTATGTCATTTAGCCACACTAATAATGCTGTTGGGGAGAGGGTTTCAGCAATTTAACCCAATGACAATGAGGGACTGGTGATCTGGTTCTACATCAGAATGCCTTAAGGGGAACTTGCAGTTGTTTACATGCGTCTGAGGATTTGTCCTTCTGGGTGGGAAGAGGTCATGGGTTTGGAAGGTGCCATTGAAGGAGGCTTGCTAAGTCACTGAAATGCATGTTGTACATTGCTGCCGCTGTGCACAGATAGTGGAGGGATTGAATTTGTTCTGAATGAGTTGAGCTGTATTTGGAACCACACCCAGACAAGTGGGGAGTATTCTGTCAAACTCGGACTCCTAACTTGTACGTTGTAGTTGGTAGAAAGGCTTTGGGGAGTTAGGAAGTGAGTTTATTGCTGCGGAATACCAAGCCTCTAACCTGTTCTTGTAGCCACAGTGTATCTCTGGTCCAGTTAGGTTTCTGGTTAATGGGGGTTTCAGCCCCCCACCCCACCCTTGCCAGAATTTTGATGGTTCAGGATTCTATGACAGTAATACCACTGAAAATCAAGGGAGAAGGGGGTTAGACTTCTGCTTATTGTAGATGATCATTGAGTGGTATAAATGTCCATTGCAACATATGGATCCAAGCCTGAATGTTGTTCAGGTATTGTTGTGTGGAACTGCGCACCATACAACCATCAGCAAACATCCTCACTTCTAACCTTATAATGGAGGAAAAGCCCCTGAAACCGATAATGATTGGATTTGGGATCCTCCAAGAATCGGTGCCATTTACGCGGCGCCAGCCGCGGGCCGCTGGAATCGGCGGGGCCGCTGATTCTCCGGGCCGGATGGGCCGAGCAGCTGCGCCGATACGACAGAGTCCTGCCGGCACCGTTCACCCCTGGTGGCTGCCAGTGGGAACTCTGCGGGAATGGTCGGGGGGGGGGTCTCCTTCACCGGGAAGGGCCTCCGATGGGGTCTGGCCCTCCAATCGGCGGACCAGCCCCCCCCCCCCCCCCCCCCCCCCGGCCTACTTTCTGTCGCGGCCGGCCCCTGAAACCGACTCCATCTTGAGCCGGGGCCGGCGCGCTAAAAAAGTCCTCTGTGCATGCGCAGGATGGCGCGTCCAACTGTGCATGCGCGAGTTGGCCCAGCGCATGCGCGAGTTGGCCCAGCGCCCATTTGGTGCCGCGAAAGGAGGCTGGGGCGGCGTCAACCGCTCCAGCGCTGTGGGGCAAGAATCATACGTAACCGGGCCCGGTTCGCGCCGTCGTGAAACGCAACGGCGCAAACTCTTGGGCCCGATATTGGAGTACTGTCCCCAAAACCTTTCACTGTACCTCCGTACACGTGACAATAAACAAATCCAAACCCACCCCCACCCAAAAGGCCAGCACATTCTTCCTTAAGATATGGGGCTCAAATATTGCCCACAATATCCCAAATGGTGTCTGACCAGAGCCGCCTTCCACCTCAGCTGTACATCCCTGCTCTTGTATTCTAGCTCTCTCGAAATGAATGCTAACATTGTATTTGCCTGCCTTCCTTTTAAAAAAATAAATAGATTTAGAGTACCTAATTGAGGGGCAATTTAGCATGGCCAATCCACATATTTTTGGGTTATGGGGTGAGGCCTTTTTCCTGTGTCAGTTTCTGCAAAAGTCTGAGCTGCAGCTTTTAGGGGCTGGTTTAGCACAGTGGACTAAGACAGCTGGCATGTAATGTAGAACAAGACCAGCAGCACGTGTTCAATTCCCATTCAAGCCTCCCCGAACAGGCCCCAAAATGTGGCGACTAGGGGCTTTTCATTGAAGCCTGAAGCACTTATTGTGACAATAAGTGATTAAATTTATTTTTAAATTAAAAAAAAAAAAAAAAAAAAAAAAATAATAAAATATAATAATAGAGTACCCAATTATTTTTTTTTCCAATTAAGGGGCAATTTAGTGCGGCCATTCCACCTACCCTGCATATCTTTGGGTTGTGGGGGTGAAATCCACGCAGACGGGGAGAATGTGCAAACTCCACACGGACAGTGACCCAGGGCCGGGATTCGAACCCGGGTCCTCAGCGCTGTAGTCCCAGTGGTAACCACTGTGCCACATGGCCCCCCGAGCTGCAGCTTTGCAGGCTGCAGCCTGTCTGTGCTCTGGCTTTGGCCAAATTTCCCATCGATTCTCGCGGGTGGCCATTTTAGGTGGCCGCATATCCCTCATCTTGATCCTGAATGCGAAGCGTGGTGGATCACCGATTTGGACCAATACGTGCCCTGCATTCCCGGTTACCTGTCGGTCAAGCAAGACCCTAATTCTACTATACAAGTACATACTACATAATACATTAAAAGGTGACTCAAAATTTCACGCAAGTACCCAATTACAAATATAAAATGACCTTATTCTTTTTCTTAATAAACAATTTTAATGAGGTATTTTTGGCATTATAAACAGCAACAGTATAAAAACAATGTACAAAGAACAATAGACATAGTGCAATCACCGACTCCTCCCAGCCTGTCTAATTGACCCCCTATTCTACACTACCCCCCCCCCACAGACGATTAATTCTCCGCAAAGAAGACCATGAATGGTTGCCACCTCCGGGCGAACACTAACAGTGACCCTCTCAAGGGAAATTTAATTTTCTCTAGGCCGAGAAAGCTCGCCATGTCAGTTAACTAGGTCTCCGACTTCGGGGGCTTTGAGTCCCCTCCAAGCTAGCAGTATCCGTCTCCAGGCTACCAGGGAAGCAAAGGCCGGAACATCTGCCTCTTTCTCCTCCTGGATTCCCGGGTCTTCCGACACCCCGAAAATTACCACCTCTGGACGCATTGCCACCTTGTTTTCAATACTCTGGACATGGCGTCCCCAAACCCCTGCCAATATCCCCTAAGATTTGGACACGCCCAGAACATGTGGACATGGTTCGCTGGTCCTCCCGCACATTTTACACCTGTCCTCCACCTCAAAGAATCTACTCAAACGTGGGCCCGATGGACCACCTTAAATTGGATCAAGCTGAGCCTGGCGCATGTTTTTTTTTTTTTAAATGTTTTTTTATTCTCCTCCATTTTCACATTTTCTCCCACATTTACATCCATCAACAATAGGCAATAATCAGCAAGATATGTCAGTCCCCATAATAACAACAACGATCCCATCTACCCACCAATCCCCCAACCTCAACCCGCATGTTTACATAAACAAATGACAAAAATAAATCGGGGATTACCCGTAGTCACCCTTTATCTTGCACAGCTCCCAACCCCCCACCCCAGGTCTCCAGCTCCTCCCGTCCACTGCCTCTTGTAAAACTCCTCCCCCTACCCTCGGTTCCTTCCCCCCCAACTTTCCACCCCGGCTAGACCACTCGGACCCTGTTCTGCCAGGCTCCGATGGCCGCAGCCCCTCCCCCCACCTCACTCCCGTTCACTGGCCGGCACACACCGGCCAGCGTGGAGGCCCCCACCCGGGTCCCTTTCCCCCTTGCCCGGCCCTAGGAAAACCCAGAGATCCCCTTTTAGCACACAAACCCTGCATATCCACCTACACCCCAAAGAACTCTCATTTCGAGTGAAAGTCCCGTCCCTTCCCTTGTCCAAATATATACCACCTTGGCTCCTTTAATCTCTACACCCGCTCGCAGTGATACAAAAAAGAAGAAAATACAGTCATGAGGTTACATCGGCACATGGCCATTCCTCAATTTGTCAGTTCTGCCACAGTCCTTTTGCTTTCGCAAACTCCTCCGCTGCTTCTGCCGTTCCAAAATAAAAGTCCCTGAGCTTGTAAGTCACCCTCAGCTTCGCTGGATATACAATGCCGCACTGCGCCTTGCTAATGTACAGTGCCCTCTTCACCCGGTTGAAGGCAGCCCGCCTCCTTGCCAGCTCCACCGTAAAGTCCTGGTATACACTTATTCCAGCCCACTGCACCACCCGCTTCTGCTTGGCCCAGCTCAGGACCTTCTCCTTCACCCTGTACCTACGGAAGCACAGAGTCACAGCCCTTGGTGGCTCACTCGCCTTTGGTACAGGCCTCCACGACCGATGAGCCCGATCCAGTTCATATCGGGAGGGGTCCTCCCCCTCCCCCAATAGTTTTGCCAGCATCGCGGCAAAATACTCAGTCGGCTTCGGTCCTTCAACTCCTTCGGGCAGCCCCACAATCCTCAAGTTCTGTCGCCTGGATCTATTTTCCAGGTCTTCCATTTTTCCTCACAGATCCTTGTTAGTATCCATCACCTTCCGCATCTCTTTCCCCATCGAGGCAAGTTGAATAACGTCTCCTTCACTTCCTTCAGCGCCTCCCCTTGCTCTCGCACCTCCGCCACTGCGCTCGCCACTTCTGTCCTCACCGGGGAAACCGCCTCCTCCACCAGCACACTCAAGACCTCCCTCATCTCCTTCCTCACCGTCTCCATGCATTTTCGCAATCTGCGCCAACTGCTTTTCAAATTCCGCAGCCATCACCTTGGTTATTTCTTCAGCCGTAAGCAGTGTTGCCTTCCCTGGTGCTCCAGCCTCCATTTTTCCTGGTGACCTCGCGGTGACCTTTCCACTCCCCGACGGACCTCCAGCTGGTTTTTTTTTTCTCACGCTCGACATTTTTCTTTGGGGTTTTTTTCCCTCCTGTGTCTTCTCAGTGCCTCCTCCGTGCCTTCTCCCTTCTTCTGCTGCCTCCGCGGACCCTGGGACCGGGCTTAAAGCCCCGAAATTGACGTTCCCGAGCGGGGGCTCTCCATTGTGCGGCCGCCTCCCGCCCGCCATCACCGGAAGTCGAGCCTGGTGCATGTTGCGGTTGCGTTGACTCTGCTCAATGCGTCCACCCGTAAGCCATCCTCCATCTCGCCACCAAGCTCCTCCTCCCACTTAAGCTTCAGCTCCTCGGTCTGCGTCTCCTCCGCCCCCATAAGTTCTTTGTAGATGTCCGAGACGCTCCCCTCTCCCACCCATCCCCTAGACACTACCCTATCCTGGATCCCCCTTAGTGGCAGGAGTGGGAAGGATGATACCTGCCTGCGCAGAAAGTCCCGCACTTGTAAATATCTATATTTGTTCCCCCTTGCCAGCCCAATCCTCTCCTCCAGCGCCCTCAATCTAGGGAAGCTCCCCTCTAAGAACAGGTTCCCCCATCCTCTCAATTCCTGCCCTTCGCCATACTCTGAACCCCCCATCCAAGCTCCCCGGGGCAAACAGGTGGTTGTCACCATATTGGGGACCAGACCGATGCTCCCACTGCTCCAACGTACCTCCTCCACTGACCCCAGATCCTCAAGGCCACTGGGCTGGTAGAGTAAAATGACCTTATTCTAATACTAACATTATTTCACTGTACCTCTGTGCACGTGGCAATAAACAAATCCAATCCAAAAAGTATATCCCTACTTCAGTACAAAACCTTAAGAATGCTCTTATTTTGGCATAAGTTACACAAAATGTCAAATGTCATTGTGAAATTACAAAATTGGTATGAAGTACAAAGAGTAAAACATCAGTATAATATTACGAAGTATTAAAAACCTCAACAAGAGGGCCTAAATAACTTCTAGAGGCGGACCCAGGTAAACCTGGGTACTTAGTGCAATCAAGTACAGGTGCCAGGGAATTTTCTGAGTTTGGCTGAATTAAAGGGGCTCGTGTTGTAAACATAGGTTCCATGTCCTTCCTGGTGCTTAGTGAATTTTGTCTTCCACCTGCGGAATTGGACTGTGAGGATTATGAGGCAGATTAAGGTAAACAGGATGAGGGCGACAGCCAGGTGGGAGGACGACAGCCTGGTGGGAGGCGCACCATGGGGTGGATCTGAATGTTAGAGCCCCAATCCCAGAAATCATCCCACCAAGTAAGTGGTGGCCTTAATTTCTGTGATCTCCGGGTGACATCCTGTGTGTCTTTGTATATTTGCAGGCTGTAGTCAGTCTATGCTCTGGCTTTGGCCAAATTTCCCATCGATTCCTGTGGGCGGCCATTTTAGGTGGCCACAGTTTCCTGCTCGAACTGAGCATAGAATGCATAGAGTTCATTGAGGGGAGAATTCCACAGAATCCCGACAGTGCAGAAGTAGGCCATTCGGCCTATTGAGTCTGCACCAACCCTCTGAAAGAGCACCTCACCTAGGCCCACTCCCCCACCCTATCCATGTAACCCCATCTCCAATACCCAACCTAACCTTTGGACAGGGGCAATTTAGCATAGCCAATCCACCTAACCTGCACATCTTTGGACTGTGGGAGGAAACCAGAGCACCCGGAAGAAACCCATGCAGACACCGAGGCACCGAATGCTCAGGCTCTGGCTGCGAGGCACCAAAGGACTCGCCCCTCACCAGTTGGTCCTACAAGACATGAGACAGGACCCATGATTAGACCATGAAGGGGATGTGGGGGTGAGGGGCGTGCCACATGTGTCTCGGGGAACCGCACCTCAGCGGGGTCTCACTTCTTTGTCCAATGCCGATCTCCACCTCGGCAACTGCCCTTTCCTCGGGCCTGCCAACCATATCCAATGCCCGCTGCTCTGCCATGGTGAAGGAGTGCAGGTCCACCCCCCCCCCCCCCCCGCCCGCCCCTGTCTTCTCTCGCTCCCAGCGATATGCCTACTTTTGCCAGTAAGGGTCTTCCAGAATATTTAGAATCACAGAATCGCTACAATGCAGAAGGAGGCTGTTTGGCCCATCGAGTCTGCACCGGCCCTCTGAAAGAGCACCCTACCTTGGCCCAAACCCCACACTATCCCTGTAACCCCATCTAGGGCCAACTTAGCATGGCCAATCCACCTAACCTGCACATATTTTGACTGTGGGAGGAAACCAGAGCATCCAGAGGAGATGCTGGGGGAGAAGGTGCAAACTCCACACAAACAGTGCCCAAATCCCTGGCGCTGTGAGGCAGCATTGCTCACCACCGTGCCACCCCCTATTGTATTTAAAATACTGTTGTTTATCATCTCTAAATGTAATGGGATAACTAGGGAAAGAGTAGGGCCTATTAAGGACCATGGGTAAATCTGTGGGTAGAACCAGAGGAAATTGGTAGGGTGTTCTGAATATTTCACATCTGTCTTCACCCAAGAGAATGGGAAGGTAGTTAAGGAACTCTGGGAGACAGATTGTAAGGTTTTTGAGCAAATTGTCAAAGGGAGTGACAAGGTATTGGCGGGCTTAAAAGTGGACAAATCTCCAGGGTTGGATGAATTGTGTCCCAGGCTGCTGTGGGAGGCGAGGGAGGATATTGCTCTGACCCAAATTTTTAATTCCTCTCTGGCCACGAGGGAGGTGCTAGAGGACTGGAGAACAAATGTGGTCCCACTATTTAAGAAAGGATACAAGACAAGCCAGGGAACTACAGACCAGTGAGTCTCATGTCCGTGGTTGGGAAACTACTGGAGAAGATTCTGAAGGAAATGAAATGAAAATTGCTTATTGTCACAAGTCGGCTTCAAATGAAGTTACTGTGAAAAACCCCTAGTCGCCGCATTCCGGCGCCTGTTCGGTGAGGCTGGTATGGGAATTGAACCGTGCTGCTGGCCTGCCTTGGTCTGCTTTCAAAGCCAGCGACTTGGATTCTCTGTTAGCACAGGGCTATCTCCACTTGGAGAGGCACGGGTTGATCAGGAATAGTCAGCATGACTTTGTCAGAGTGAAGTCATGCCTAACAAATTTGATTGCATCTTTTGAGCATGTAATCAAGTGTGTAGAGAAGGGTAGTGCAGTTGATGTAGTTTTCATGGAATTCAGCAAAGCCTTTGGCAAGGTCCCACAATGGAGACTTATTAAGAAGGCAAAAGTACATGGGATACAGGGTGATTTGATAAGGTGGAATCGTAATTGTCTTAGCGGTAGGAGACAGAGGGTGATGACAGACAGCTGCTTTAATGTCTGGAAGCCAGTGACCAGTGGCGTACCACAGGGATCCGTGCTGGGCCGCCTATTGTTTGTCATTTATATAAATGACATGGGTGACAATGTGGGGAGTTGTATGTAAGCTTGCGGATGACACAAAAATTGGTTGGGTGGTTAACAGTGGGTTACTGGAAGATATGGACGGGATGGTCAAATGGGCGGATAAGTGGTAGGTGGAACTTAACCCTGAAAAGTGTGAGGTTATGTACCTTCTAAAATGTAATTTGACAAGAAAGTATACTCTGAAAGGTATACTCTGATACTGGGTCTGAAGAACAAAGGGACCATGTCATGTTTGTCCATAGATCTCTGAAGGCAGAAGGGCAGGTTAATTAATAGGGTGGTGAAAAAGGCATATGGGACACTCGCTTTTATCAATTGGGGCATCGATTACAAAAGCAGGGAGATCATGATGGCGCTGTATAGAACTTTGGTGAGGCCACAACTGGAGTACTATATGCAATTCTGTCCACCACGTTATAGGAAGGATCTAATTGCACTGGAGGGGGTACAGAGAAGATTCACCAGAATGTTGCCTGGGATGGGACATTTATATTATAGAGCGAGGTTGGATAGACTTGGTTTGTTTTCTCTAGAGCAGAGAAGACTGAGGGGTGACTTGATTGAGGGGCATGGACAGAGTGGATAAGGAGCAGCAGTTCCCCTGAGTTGAAGGGTCAGTTACGAGGGGACACAAGTTCAAAGTGAGGGACAGGAGGTTTATGGGGGATTTGAGGAAAATTCTTTTTACCCAGAAAATGGTAACGGTCTGGAATGCACTGTCTGGGAGGCTGGTAGAGGTGGGATGCCTTGCATCCTTTAAAAAGTACCTGGATGAGTACTTACCCTTGAACGTTATAGTGTGCCATAGGCCAAGTGCTGGCAAGTGGGATTAGGTGAGCAGGTCAGGGCCTTTTATGCGTGGGTGCAGACTCGATGGACCAAAGAGCCTCTTCTGCACTGTAGTATTCTGTGATTTGAAAATATTTGGTCATTATATTTTTGACCATGGATATCAGTGAATTGTTGAGAGGCTATGTCATCTAATGAATAGCATACATCCGTAAAAAGCTCCCTGTGTATTGGTAGTTGCCACACCTCTTCCGCGAAGAGAGAATGCGATCATGGCAATCTCTCCATTCCTTTGCCAATGCCCTCTTTGTAAGCTGCTGGTCATAATATTCCTTTCCATATTTTCCAATCTGCCCTGACTGCAGGAAGATGCAATGCATTGTTCCTTTTCCAAGTGCAACACAGATTGAACACTCGGATATCAAACCGGTGTTCTTAATTGAGATTTTACAAGTTCCTGTGGTGCCACTACGTAGCCCTAACATATCTCCTATTTCCATTGTGGTTATTGTATAGGTCCCAATTTGAAGTTACTACTGTGGGTCTTGTGCAGAAATGTTTTATTTTCTCTCTCGTGAAGTTAGAGTTGTACTACAACACGCAATCTGACCTACTTATGAAAGAATTATATTTAGTGACTTTTTGAAAATGTAATGACACCACTGGCAGAGTCTCAGTGAATAAATATTAGAAATTGCTGTTCCCTTGCCAATATCAAGGTTAACACAACCTTCTTTATAAAATGTGGATGTAAGTGACATCTACAGGATTTCCGATTAGTAGTACGTCTGCAAATTCCTCATAGCCATACTGCTTTAAATTATATGCACACAACTGTGTATAATCACATCTGTACAGTCTACTCCATTTCACCCTGTACATTTAAGTTACAGATGTAAATAATGCAACAGTTTTCATTTCCATAATGATCCTGTCATATTGAAATAATATCTGACCACTTTACAGGGCAGAAGATAATGGACATCCAAGCAGGAGGAAGGATATAAACATTTGGGGGAAGCAGGTGGACCATGACAGCACTCTGCATTTTGTCAACACATTTATGAAATGCATGTCTCACACCTGCTCATCTTAATTTATTTGGAACATATATTTACCTTTTGTGTGACTTGAGAAGACTAGAATGTTTCACAGTTCAAATATGTTGGCTTAGTTGGTTAGCAGACCAACTCTTTGGGTCGTGCATAACTCGTTTCAGCATCTTGATATATATATTTTTTAATTTAGGAGTGTACCCAATTATTTTTTTTCCAATTAAGGGGCAATTTAGCGTGACCAATCCACCTAACCTGCACATCTTTGGGTTGTGGGGGTGAAACCCACGCAGACAGAGGGAGAATGTGCAAACTCCACACTGGGACAGTGCCCAGGGCCGGGATTCGAACCCGCAGCATCTTGATATATTATGAACTCTTACTTAAAACTGGGAAATAAAGTTTGTTACAGCAGAGCTTTTTAAAAAAAGAATGGGAAAGGTTTGCCTTTCAAACTGTGCTAAATTCTTGAAGCAGAAACTACACATCTACACATCATATTCATATGAACAGGGGGCTGTTGTACCTTAACACTAGACCAGTTTAACTGCCTACATTTGGAGTAAACCTTTACATTGTATTAAGTAAGCATGGTTCAACATTGTGTCACTCTCCCTCTGCCATTGCAGCATTACTTCCTGCTTTGTTCTCGCAATTACTGAGAACCAAACACACTGTTGTTTCATGATGGTTCTTGGGCTATCATTGCACTTTTCTGCCCTGTATCTAATTTGTCCCGCCATCTCCTTAGGTCCTACAATGGCTATTTCAGTGTGGCACAAACATGCCTTTCTTTAACAATGTGTTCATTAAGAAACATTACTTGAAGGAATTTTCATTGAATGAGCAGGCCTATTTTCACCAATTGTGTTCTATTTGTTCTATATATTTTTGTTGGTCTGTGCATCTGCCAGTGACTTCAGTCTTTAAACATCTTCCAGTACAATAGTGCCTTTTAGGTTTGTTGTTTTGGTATCAAAACAGGTACTGTAAAATGAATGCTTGAGAATCTTGTTTAAAGGTCAGCACACACAGGTAATAAACAGTAGGATTCCTGCTTGAATGACTTCAACAGTTGGTAGATAAGGTTGCAATAAATTAAGTACAATATTTTTTTAACACATTAGAACTTTCTGTTTGGTCCTCAATGTGGATGCAAGGTTGCTGGCAAAAGTGCTGGCCACGAGGATCGAGGACTGTGTCCCGGGGGTAATCCACGAGGACCAGACGGGATTTGTAAAGGGCGGGCAACTAAACACCAATGTGCGGCGGCTCTTAAACGTGATAATGATGCCATCGGAGGAGGGAGAGGTGGAGATAGTGGCAGCTATGGACGCGGAGAAGGCCTTTGACCGAGTAGAGTGGGAGTACCTCTGGGAGGTGCTGCGTAGGTTTGAGTTCTGGGTAGGGTTTATCAATTGGGTTAAGCTCCTTTACAGAGCCCCGATGGCGAGTGTAGTGACGAACCGGCAGAGGTCGGAGTACTTTCGACTGTACCGAGGGACGAGGCAGGGGTGCCCCCTGTCCCCCCCCTATTGTTCGCATTGGCGATCGAACCATTGGCCATGTCATTGAGGGAGTCTAATAAATGGAGGGGGGTGGTCCGAGGGGGAGAAGAGCATTGGGTGTCGCTATATGCGGATGACCTGTTGCTGTACGTGGCGGATCCAATGGAGGGGATGGTGGAGGTCATGCAGACTCTAAGGGAGTTTGGGGAGTTTTCGGGCTATAAGCTCAATGTAGGGAAGAGTGAGCTCTTTGTATTACAAAGGGACCAAGAAAGAGGGATAGGGGACCTACCGCTGAGGAGGGCGGCGGGGAGTTTTTGGTATCTGGGGATCCAGATAGCCAGGAGTTGGGGGGCCCTACATTAAACTGAATCTGACGAGGTTGGTGGAGCAAATGGAGGAGGATTTCAAAAGATGGGTCATGTTACCGCTCTCACTGGCGGATAGAATGCAGTCGGTCAAAATGATGGTCCTTCCGAGGTTTCAGTTTGTGTTTCAGTGCCTTCCCATCGTGATCACTAAGGCCTTTTTTAAGAGAGTAGGCAGGAGTATTATGGGGTTTGTGTGGGCGAATAAGACCCCGAGAGTAAGGAGAGGGTTCCTGGAACGCAGTAGGGACCGAGGAGGGTTGGTGCTGCCAAACCTGGGGAGCTACTACTGGGCAGCAAATGTGGCGATGATCCGCAAGTGGGTTATGGAGGGAGAGGGGGGCGGCATGGAAGAGGATGGAGATGGCGTCCTGTAAAGGAACGAGCCTGGGGGCATTGGTGACGGCACCGCTGCCGTTCTCGCCGACAAAGTATACCACGAGCCTGGTGGTGGCGGCAACGCTAAGGATCTGGGGCCAGTGGAGACGGCACCGGGGTGCAATGGGAGCATCGGTGTGGTCCCCGATCAGGGGTAACCACCGGTTTGTCCCGGGGAAGATGGACAGGGGTTCCAGAGCTGGCATCGGGCGGGGATTGGAAGAATGGGGGACCTGTTCATCGACGGGACATTTGCGAGCCTAGGGGCACTGGAGGAGAAGTTCGAGTTACCCCCGGGAAATGCCTTTAGATATATGCAGGTGAGGGCTTTTGTGAGGCGACAGGTGAGGGAATTCCCGTTGCTCCTGGCACAAGAAGTTCAAGATGGGGTGATCTCTGGTGTATGGGTCGGGGAGGGCAAGGTGTTGGAAATACACCAGGAGTTGAAAGAAGAGGGGGAAGCGCTGGTAGAAGAGTTGAAGGGTAAATGGGAGGGGGAGCTGGGGGAGGAGATCGAGGAAGGTCTGTGACAGGCTGATGCCCTAGATAGGGTTAATTCCTCCTCCTCGTGTGCCAGGCTCAGCCTGATACAATTTAAGGTGGTCCACAGAGCGCATTTGACGGGGGCGAGGTTGAGTAGGTTCTTTGGGGTAGAGGACAGATGTGGAAGGTGCTCAGGGAGCCCGGCGAACCATGTCCATATGTTTTGGTCATGCCCGGCACTGGAAGGGTTCTGGAGAGGAGTGGCGGGAGCAATATCTCAGGTGGTGAAAGTCCGGGTCAAGCCAAGCTGGGGGCTAGCAATATTTGGGAGTAGTGGACGAACCGGGAGTGCAGGAGGCGAAAGAGGCCGGAATTCTGGCCTTTGCGTCCCTAGTAGCCCGGCGAAGGATCTTGCTAATGTGGAAGGAGGCGAAGCCCCCCCAGCCTGGAGGCCTGGATAAATGATATGGCTGGATTCATAAAGTTGGAGAGGATTAAGTTCGCCTTGAGAGGGTCTGCGCAGGGGTTCTACAGGCGGTGGTAACGGTTCCTAGACTATCTCATGGAGCGTTAGAGGAAGGTCGGTCAGCAGCAGCAGCAACCTTGTCGGGGGGGGGGAGAACACGTCCTGGGAGGGGGTGGGGAAAGGGGGGACTGCCTGGGAGGGTGGATGAGCAAGAGATAACATGAAGGGTTGGGGAAACTGGCACATATGGGTGAGGGCCAGTGTACAAAGCTGTGTAAATATATCATTTTGCCATGTATATATCTTGCTCTGCGCGAGTTCTCGTTTTTTTTTTTGTTACGAGGGGGGGTGTTTTGTTTGTAAGGGAGAAAAATTGTGTTAAAAAACGTTAATAAATATATATTTTAAAAAAAAAAAGAACTTTCTGTTTGGTATATTAGTTTTGATGACTGAAAACAGTTGTGTTCAATCAGAAGCATTCTGTGCGGTATTTTAAAACTGGCAATTTAAACTTTACTTCTAAAGATGAACAGATTTTTTTTTTAAACGGCTTCCACCATTCTTGGTTCAACATCACAAGTGTAAACATTGACAGAGTTTTGTGTTAATTTATTCCAAGGACTCCATATGTTACATTTTTTTTGAAGTTTCAGCAGTGGGAGGCAAGTGATAATCCATTTAAACATGGAATTTGTTCTACGCTGAGGGGCGAGGAGTAGCAAAGTAACACATGGCAGGAGAGTTGTGTAGGCCCTATTCACTCGTGGGCTGAATGTGCATTCATTGGATTGCAGTAGATCATTCTGTATTGTAAATATAGTTGAGTTGAATAGTTTGATTTGGGATTTTAATTTCTGCAATTGTGAAATCTTTGCCTGCTAATGTACAGCTCCAGAAAGGCTTGACAAAACATGTGGACAGGTTGCTGGCCTGCTCGCCTCGTTTGGACAAGATTAATTTGTTAATGCGTGTTCATTTTAAATTAAAGGACACTGAATATTATGGACGCATTCCTCAACAAATTGGAACCAAATGATTGATAAAACACCTGAATGCTGTAATATGCAAACATATTTTACAAATATTACCTTTGGTTATTGCGGAGTGGTAGCTTGGCTCAGTTGACAGTGCAATTGCCAGTCAACAAGAATCTTAGAAAATTGGCTATGATGCTCATTGAATCTTAAAAAATTTGGATGCATTCTGATTGCCAGTTATCCAGATGTGCGTTGTTAATTGTGTATAATTGTATGCAAGTGGTGGGCATTAACTGGCGATGCACTTCAGCCTCTGTAATCGGACGCATACTTATTTTTAAAATTAATTTAGAATACTCAATTATTTTTTTCCAATTAAGGGGCAATTTAGCGTGGCCAATCCACCTAACCTGCACTTCTTTGAATTATGGGGGTGAAACCCCCCCAGACACAGTAGCATAGTGGTTAGCACAGTTACGTCACAGCTCCAGGGTCCCAGGTTCGATTCCCAGCTGGGTCACTGTCTGTGCGGAGTCTGCACGTTCTCCACGTATCTGCATGGGTTTCCTCCTGGTGCTCCGGTTTCCTCCCACAGTCCAAAGATGTGCAGGTTAGGTGGATTGGCCATGCTAAATTGCCCTTGGTGTCCAAATAAATGTCAGGTGGGGTTACTCGGTTACGAGGATAGGGTAGATACTTGGGCTTCAGTAGCATGCTCTTTGTAAGGGCTGGTGCAGACTCGATGGGCCGAATGGCCTCCTGTACTGTAAATTCTATGACACAGGGAGAATGTGCAAAACTCCACACGGGCAGTGACCGGGGGCCAGGATCGAACCCGGGTCCACAGCGCCGTAGGCAGCAATGCTAACCACCGTGCCGCTCCTGTAAACGGACACATACTTTTAACTGTGGTTGTGAGGCAGGAGGTTGTGTGAGGAAGGAGGTGTATGCTTGTTATGTGTAATTCTGTAAATAACTACAAAGTGTGTAAAGATTGGCTCCAGATCTATCCTTCATCAATTGGCTTTCTGGAATACAACACCAGTAGCGTTCTTATTGGTTTTAATTCTTGCCAGAAGATTGCAAGGTTCTACTGCTGACCGTAAACCGTGTTATTCAAGGTTTGTGTTTTAAGTTTGAACAGATTGTTGGATAGTAGACTTAGAAGTTTTTTTTCTCCCTCTCTTCCAGCCATCAATGCAGATATTTTGCAAATTTTACATGGTACTAAAACCATAAAACAAGGAACTTGCATTGATCGAGAGCCTTGATGTGCCCCAGAGCATTTTGCACATGTATGTGGATAAGCACAGCAATACCCCATAAATAGTAGCAAATTGTTAACATCTTACTGCTGTGATTGAAGGAGATATATTTACTGGCACGCTGGATTTCTTCTTCAAATGTGCAAGAGGATCCTTAATACCCTTTTGACCAAACCAGGCTGCAAAGACCTCCATTTGATGCCTCACTTGTGCAGAACCTTTGAGAATGCAGCAGTCCCAGGATACAAAGGTTTCATTCCGTATTATGTTGAAGTTTCAACCTGGGAACTGTTAATGTGTAGTAATCTTTATTATTGTCACAAGTAGGCTTATGAAGTAACTGTGAAAATTCCCTCGTCGCCACATTCCGTCGCCTGTTCGAGTACACAGACAGAGAATTAAGAATGTTCAATTCACCTAACAAGCATGCCTTTCGGGACTTGTGGGAGGAAACCAGGGGAATGAAACCCCAACCTCTTAATTCAGAGGCATATGGATTTTACATGTTGTTTCCTCCCTTTTTCTTTGCAACAGCCAGTCCTAAAAGGGATTTTCTGACTCTCGCTGAACCATTTCTGAACAGCCTCTCCTGAAACATTAACTTGTAAATTAAAATTCAAGCTGACAAATCTGCAATACCATTTTTATGTTTTTATTTCATGTTAATGTACCTTGTTGAATCATTACATTAAAAAGGTGACTACGGTTATCTTATCCATAGTTTAATTGAAGTTGTGAATGCAGTCTGAAATGTATACCATTTATTGATTACAGTATGTTTATACCCGTAAAATACAACTGAAAAGCTAGAAATCTGGAATTAAAAACAAATGTTAAAAATACAGTGACCAGTTAATATTTACAGAGAGGGAAGACCTATAATGGTTCAGATTATGTATCCTTCACAATACGCATGTATCCTTCACATTACGGAGTGTTCCAAGATGAATGGATACTAAGATTAGGAAAATAGAGCAAAATGAGGGCTGGGAGAAACAACAAATTAACTCACTTGGTTCAGGTTATAGATAAAATGATCTTCAAACTGCTGATTAATAAGTGATATAAACTCTAATGCAGATCTGCAGAATGTGCAAATGAGGTGGGTGAAAAGTCATGGGGTCATGTACATAATAAGAGGGGGAAAAGGAACTGCTGATGTAACAGACATGAATTTAAAACAACAAACATGAATTATAGATCACCAAATGAAGAATGTAAAGAATTGGCATTTATATAGCTCCTGTTGTGACATTAGGATGCCATTAAAGTGCAACCACTTTGGTGTTATAGAGAAATTAAATAACAAATAATCCCTCTTGAGTTATGTTGGTTAAGGGATATTTATTGACCAGGATACTAGGCTAACTTCCCTGCTTTTCTTTGACACTGCTGTGGAATCTTTTTTGTTGATTTTGAGAGTGCAGATGGGACATCTGTTTAATCTCTTCTGAATTCTGTTCCTTCAGATGGTGTGGGTACACTTCACCACTGCACTGAAGTATCAATCTAAATTATGGGCTCACATCTGTGTTGGGGCTTGAACCCTCAACTTGTGACTCAGTGGTGCGAATGCTAGCACTTCACTAAGGCTAACACAAGTAGAGAAATAGAATGGGTCAGGTCAGTACCACTTCCCAGACCCACGCCAAGGCAAAGCAAGTAGGACAGCAAATTTGCATACAGCAAAATCACAGATGTATCAGTGAAATAATGATTAGTCAATTTGTTTTAAATTCTGTTGATTGAGAGATAAATGTTGTTCTGAATCTCAAAAGTTCCTCTGCTCTTAGTGAGAAGTTAAAATAAAGTCAGTGTTGGTATAGAGGGCTACAAAAATGTCCAGCATTCTGTTCTTGAATTTATGTGCCAATGACTTTCAAACTTTTCTTCAATGAGGGCTCCATGCAAACACTGACTCTCTCCCAGGACCTCAAAACCCATTTTTAAAAAAAAGATGATGCCAGTGACCCAAAAGCAAAGTGCCAACATTTCAGAAAATCTTCAATAATGATGCAACAATTTAAATCACATTTTAGGATGTTAAACAATACAAAAATAAGAGCGTTTGGGAACTTGGGATTGTCTAAGATTCCCACATTAATTCTCAAGAGTTTATCATTCCAGTTCTCTGCTTTATCCAAGTAAATATACAGCTGGTTGGGAACCATACCACCTTCAATTTGGAAACTAAATCAGTGTTTTGATTAATAATTGGCAGGATTCCAGGGTAGCACGGTGGCACAACGGTTAGCATTGCTGCCTCACGGCGCCGAGGTCCCAGGTTCGATCCCGGCTCTGGGTCACTGTCCGTGTGGAGTTTGCACAGTCTTCCCGTGCTTGCGTGGGGTTCGCTCCCACAGCCTAAAGATGTGCAGGGTAGATGGATTGGCCACGCTAAATTGCCCCTTAATTGGAAAAAATGAATTGGGTTACACTAAAAAAAATTTTTTTTTACTTGGTAGGATTCCAAAGCAAGGGTCCTTCTGAAAGCGAGCGCAGTTTAAAGAAACTTTGAATGACAGATTACTTTATGACGGTGCAAAACTACAGTATCAGAAAAACACTAATGTTTTGTTTTTGTTTTTTTATTTGCAGAAACTAGTAATCCAGTCTGCCAACATGTGCTAATATATAGTGAATTAGCCAACTTGATAATAGGAAGCTGGAAGGATTGTTTTGTAAATTACAGGTAAAAGATGATTTAGTTCCCCTAGCCTGTGCCACTGATATCTTTCCTTGCATTTGGTTTGCTACCAAGCAATAGATATATATGGATATAACTCAGTCAGAAATTTGAAGATTTGTAGCTAATAAAAGATTGCATAAGTAGATATCACATTAGCTGGGAAGTATATAATTTGTTCATAGTATGTACTGTCATGTTAATCGCTCTGATGTATTCATTTGTAGTTTTGCTGTGAAATAAAAACTGACTTATATTAGCTTAACTGCAAGAAATTAATCTTTTTGCGTCTTTTTGTTCTGTGCAAAAATTACAATTAATAACCTGATGAAACAAAATACTGCAGATACTGGAAATCAGAAATGGAAACCGTGCTAATACTCTGGTCAGGCAGCATCTGAGAGAAAGAGACCCACTCATACAATTAACGTTTCAGGTCAAAAACCTTTCATGCTAGTTCTGATTGGTTTTTAACTCCTCCACAGATGCTGCCTAACCTGTCTACTTCCAGCATTTTCTGTTTTTATTGGTAATATAACCTATTAGCTTGTAAATGTATTGGCGTTACAAAAAGTCTGTACTGGATTGTAATGTTTTAATGTTTTGCTGTAAAAGTTGTGGCTCTAATTTTGTACCTTGGATTGTAATGATTTTAGTTAACTACATCCATATTTTATTTAATCATTGTGGGCTTCTGCTGTAATGGGAGATTAAATATTTTGGCTTAATTATACAGCAAGTATATGCTTCACAGCGCAGTGGAAGTAGACCCTTTATATTGCAAACTTGAAATTTTTCTGCTGTCAGGAAACATAGTTTTAAGTAACCTAGTTTTGTATTGTGGATATTCGAAACAAGCTATAGCTTTAAATGTAATTTTGTGTTTCTGTGTAAGAAAGTGTTGAAACAGCCTCATATTCATGTCTGTGGGTTTTGGTTTCATTTCAAACTCTGCCTGCATTGTAATGAGAAGGCATCGCGATGTGAAAACAAATGGCGTTTTAAAAAAAGATTTGGCTGTTGCTTAGCAACCAGGGGCCCGCACTGAAAGGTATGGTTCAGTTAGAACCAGGTGCCTGAGAAGAAAGCAGCTCTACCAAAAACTGCCAACAGAGGAAGGACAATAGAGTAAGTTGAAGAAAGCAAATCCCAGAAGTGAAAGAACTGAGTTCTAGAAACCAGGGAATGAATGAAAAGAGAAGTCCCAGTAAGACTGAAGTCAAAGGGATGAAGTACTGAAATCTAAACAAGATACTGTTCACTGAGGTTAAAGAAAGGGGCAGAAAGAGAGCGCCTCACGGTTAAAGACAGAGCTGAAAGGTGCATATCTGATTATGTCGGCTAGCGAAAAGCTAGACATCTGAAATAATTGTAAGGTTGGTGACAACTTGTTCTGTTGACATGGCTGGGTACCTGAGGTTCTGCTTGAATGCATGTGGCAATCCAAGACAGGAATACTGAAAGGAGATATTGAAATCCTGGAAGTAGATACTTGGTGAAGACATCTAAGAGAACGTGTTGTTTGGGAGCAGTTGTTGAGGGCAGCACGGTAGCATTGTGGGTAGCACAATTGCTTCACCGCTCCAGGGTCCCAGGTTCGATTCCGGCTTGGGTCACTGTCTGTGCGGAGTCTGCACATCCTCCCCGTGTGTGCGTGGGTTTCCTCCGGGTGCTCTGGTTTCCTCCCACAGTCCAAAGATGTGCAGATTAGGTGGATTGGCCATGATAAGTTGCCCTTGGTGTCCAAAATTTCCCTTAGTGTTGGGTGGGGTTACTAGGTTATGGGGATAGGGTGGAGGTGTTGACCTTGCGTAGGGTGCTCTTTCCAAGAGCCGGTGCAGACTCAATGGGCCGAATGGACTCCTGCACTGTAAATTCTATGAAGATCTAAGGTATGTTTTCAAGCGTGGAATTCAAAAACACTTGTGGAAGTGAGAGTTCCAATGAGATCAGTTGGCTCACCGTGTGATAAGCATCTGGGGAATCCACAGAATTGTATTGGGTAGCATCTGCCCTTGGTTTCAAAATGTGGTGTGTCTGATCACAGTTGGCTGGTTGATTTACATGGACTGTTACTTGGAGAACATTATACTTTATAGGTATATTTTGTAGCTTGTGTTTATCTTTTTTTTTTTTTAAATATATTTTATTCACATTTTTTGGCCAAACAAAACAATGCAAAGGTTTTCCTTTTTACAACAATAAAACAGTATAAATAACAGTAACCGTTTTAACAAATAAATAAATAATATATAAACTAAATGGCAACTGCCATATCAAAAATAATAACTCTCCAAAAATAAAATCAAACAATCCAATATACATAACCTAGTACAAATATCTATACAAAAACACCCCTGAGGACCCACCCGGGCCCTCCTCTCCCCCCACTCCCCCCTGGGTTGCTGCTGTTACCTTCCCATTTCCTTTATCGTTCTGCGAGGTAGTCAATGAACGGTTGCCACCGCCTGGTGAACCCTTGAGCCGAACCCCTTAGTGCAAACTTTATCCGTTCTAGTTTTATAAACCCTGCCATGTCATTTATCCAGGTCTCCACGCCCGGGGGTTTGGCTTCCTTCCACATAAGCAATGTCCTTCGCCGGGCTACTAGGGACGCAAAGGCCAAGACATCAGCCTCTTTCGCCTCCTGCACTCCCGGCTCTTCTGCAACCCCGAATATAGCCAACCCCCAGCCTGGCTCGACCCGGACCCCCACCACCTTCGAAAGCACCTTTGCCACCCCCACCCAGAACCCCTGCAGTGCCGGACATGACCAAAACATGTGGGTGTGGTTTGCTGGGCTTCTCGAGCATCTCCCACACCTATCCTCTACCCCAAAAAATTTACTGAGCCTTGCTCCGGTCATATGCGCCCTGTGTAAAACCTTGAATTGTATCAGGCTTAGCCTGGCGCACGAGGACGACGAGTTTACCCTACGTAGGGCATCAGCCCACAGCCCCTCCTCAATCTCTTCCCCCAGCTCTTCTTCCCATTTCCCCTTCAGCTCATCCACCATGATCTCCCCCTCGTCCCTCATTTCCCTGTATATATCCGACACCCTACCATCCCCCACCCATGTCCCTGAGATCACTCTATCTTGAATCTCCTGCATCGGGAGCTGCGGGAATTCCCTCACCTGCTGCCTCGCAAAAGCCCTCAGTTGCATGTATCGAAATTCATTCCCTTGGGGCAACCCATATTTTTCCGTCAGCGCTCCCAGACTCGCAAACGTCCCGTCTACGAACAGATCTCTCAGTTGCACAACCCCAGCTCTCTGCCATGCTCCAAATCCCCCATCCATTCTCCCCGGGACAAACCTATGGTTATTTCTTATCGGGGACCGCACCGAGGCTCCCGTCCTTCCCCTATCTCGTCTCCACTGCCCCCAAATTTTTAGTGTTGCCACCACCACTGGACTTGTGGTGTATTTCTTCGGGGAGAACGGCAACGGCGCCGTCACCATTGCTTGTAGGCTGGTTCCTTTGCAGGACGCCATCTCCAATCTCTTCCACGCCGCTCCCTCCCCTTCTCCCATCCACTTACACACCATTGAGATATTGGCGGCCCAGTAGTATTCACTTAGGCTCGGTAGTGCCAGCCCCCCCCCCCCCCCCCCCCCCTATCCCTGCTACGTTGCAAGAACCCCCTCCTTACTCTCGGGGTCTTCCCGGCCCACAAAACTCATGACACTTTTCTCAATTCACTTGAAAAAAAGCCTTCGTGACCATCATCGGGAGGCACTGAAACACAAAAAGGAATCTCGGGAGGACTACCATTTTGACCGCCTGCACCCTACCCACCAGTGACAGGGGCACCATGTCCCATCTCTTAAAATTCTCCTCCATCTGTTCCACCAATCTTGTTAAATTAAGCCTATGTAAGGTTCCCCAACTCCTGGCTATCTGAATCCCTGCTTGTGTTTATCTTTAAAATCTGTGTACATGTGTAAAGATATAAGTTGGGTGAATGAGCGTTGTGTTATAGTCAATCTTTTCGTGTTTAATAAATGTTTTATTATTTTGTTAAATAAATGTCCTGTGACTCTGTTCATCCACATCTCTAAACAACAAAATAAAAGTTAGTCTATTGAGCCAGGGTTCCATTCTGGGACCTGTTTGTCCAATAGTAATATCTGCTGGGATTGTAACACTGCATTTTCTGTTCAAACTGAATTAACTATTCTTTAACTGTTTACCAGTTCTCAAACAACTTTTGCAGCTGGTTTTAAACTTTAAAGTTATGGGAATATCTTTTTTAAATCCCAGATCGGCAGGTTTTCAGGTATTTTAGTCAGGAACACAATTTCTTAAAAAGAAACAAATATAATAAAAAATGGACATATTCATTGGGATTTTTTATGCATTGGGATTTTTCACCTGAGTCTTCAATTTATGGAGTAAATCACCATTTCCCCATTGAGTCCCTACAGTGCAGAAGGAGGCCATTCCATCCATCGAGTCTGCACTGACCCTCTGAAAGAGCAACCCACCTAAGCCCACTCCCCCACCCTATACCTGTTCTCTTTTTCTCCCCCCCCACTTGCACATCTCTGGACACAAAGGGCAACTTAGCATGGCCGATCTGCTTAACCACATCTTTGGACTGTAGGTGGAAACCGGAGCACCTGGAGGAAAAACCATGCAGATACTGGCGAACATGCAAATTCTACACAGTCACCCGAGGCCGGAATTGAACCCTGGTCCCTGGGGCTAAGAGGCAGCAGTGGGATTGAATTAATTGAGTTCTGCAGGGGGTATAATGACTGTTAGGGTGAATTTGTAAGCACCGCTTGGGTGAAGACCTAAGTTGAATGACTGATGGACGACACTAAATTGTCCTGAGCTCCATTTTACATAGTGTATCGTCATCCCATTTAAAGGCTCAATTTTGCAATATATAATTCCCCATATTCACACTAGTCATGAGTCTTTTCAGTTACATCCCTGTAGGTGGTATTTGGAGGTCTGTTTTCTGTTCTTTTTAAACTAAAAATTAAAAAATTCCAATAAGGGACAATTTTAGTGTGGCCCAATCCACCTGCACATCTTTGGGTTGTGGGGTGACACCCACGCAGACACGAGTAGAATGTGCAAACTCCACACTGACAGGGGGCCGGGATCGAACCACTGCGCCGCCACTGCTGTTTCCTGTTCTCTATGTTGATCCATCACGCTTAGCTAGCCCACAACTTGGTTCACTCCTGAATGTGCTTTGCAGTTGATGCAGTGATGCAACCAGAACAAATTGTAGCTGTTCCACTAAACTAAAACTTCCATGGGATTTTTTCACTTTCTTCCACTTGCAATCATTTTAACTTTGCTCTTGGGAAGAGGACAATGCTGGCAGAACTGCATTTAGTACCTATTATTGATCGTTCTAAGAACCAGGGGAGTCGGTGGCGTAGTGGTATTGCTGCTGGACTAGTCATCCGCAGACCAAGGATAAGGCTCTGGGGACCTGGGTTAGAATCCCACCATGGCAGGTGGTGGAATTTAAACTCAATAAAATATCTGGATTTATAAGGCTAATGATGATGAAACCATTGACGATTGTTATAGAAACCCATCTGGTTCACTAATGTCCATTAGGAAATCTGCCATCCTTACCTGGTCTGGCCTACATGCAACTCCAGACCCACAGAAATGTGGTTGACTCTTAAAATGCCACTCCGCTCGAGGGCAATTATGGATAGGCAACAAATGCTGGCCTTGCCTGTGACACCCACATCCCATAAAAAGAATGAAG
Organism: Scyliorhinus torazame; assembly: GCF_047496885.1. Classification (NCBI taxonomy): domain Eukaryota; kingdom Metazoa; phylum Chordata; class Chondrichthyes; order Carcharhiniformes; family Scyliorhinidae; genus Scyliorhinus; species Scyliorhinus torazame. The sequence goes on from NC_092718.1 coordinate 37,413,196, forward strand.
GAAAAAAAAAGTTGGTGGACCTTCTCCTCAAACCATTGAAATCCTTAAGAGTCAACCATGTAGAGTGTAACTGGTTGCGTCCAAATCAAAAAGAAAAGACAAAAACATTTTGTGCAACATGTAATCAGAAAGCATCTGCCATTTATGTATTCTGCTTGCTCTCAGTTCTGTGTTTATCCTAGTGGTAGGATCCCAATGTCTGCCTTGTTAATTTCTCCGAAGTCAGGGATGTTGCAGTGAAGTGCCACTTATTTGGAGAACCGTGGTAAAAATGCTATCTTCAATGTAATGTACTTATTGACTCCTCTTTCTTTTTACTGAGGAGACAGAGAATAACTGTTTCATGATCTTAGTCTTGCTGCCTTACTTGCAAAAGTAACAATTTATAAGTAGATAATTTGTTTCTAGAAATTATTTTTTTCATGCACATATAGCACTATACAGGGTAATACTGGAAATGAAAAGCTGTAATTAGTCAGTGAGACTTTATACAAAGGGATTATTTACACTGAAATACGAGACTAAGAGGAACATAACTCGCAATTTTTGAAATCATGAAATTTGACGGATTGAATAGGAAATTACTGCTCAGTCCCGTTGGGAATTGGTGTCATCAATTTAAAGAAAACAGTATCAGTGATTTCAGAAAGATAGTTCTTTACGCATTGATTTGCCAGAGCATTAAATGCTGTGCATAAGGAACAGTGGAGTCAAAGATTATTGTTTATTTTATTGAAAAAGAAGATGAGCATCTGAAGGAGAGTAAGTGCATGGCTTTGGGGAGGGTAATTAGTTTTGCATTACTGCAGCAAAGATCCAACGCCGAATGGAGCAAATTGTTATCTCCCCTGCTGTAAACTGCCACTGGTGCTGCATCATGCTTATCTTGCATTACTGTAACAAAAAAACAACAAAGAATTGAGCTAATTGTTGGCTCTTGTGCTGTAAACTGTTATGGTGCTGTTTTATGTTTGCTTGCAACCACGCCTTGAAGCGATTTTAAGAACACCACCTGCTTGGACAGTTTTGTACGTTTAATGGGTTGGCCAAATATATATTTTTATGCTGAATAAGTAACCAGGTTCAGACCATGCATAGTTCAGTATTGGATATATAAATATTAAATTACAGATAATACAATTCTGCAATCTTAAATTGTAACTTGAGCCAATTTTATGCTCTAATTCGCAACATCCGGTTTGTATTATCACAGAATGGGGCATTGGGACCGGTTCTGGGGGAGGTGGGACCTGTATACACTGGACGGGTTAACCTGGGCAGGACTGGGACTAATGTCCAAGGGGGGCTATTTGCTTGAGCCGTTGGGGAGGGTTTAAACTAATATGCCAGGGGGATGGGAACCTATGCAAGGAGTCAGAGAAAGAGGGCGCAAGGACAAAAACAAAAGGTGGAAAACTGAATAAGAAAAGTGATAGGTGGAGAAACCAAGGGCAAAATTCAAATAGGGCAAAAGAGAAAAATATTGGGAGCAAGCCAAACACTGTGAAAAAGACAAACTTTTTTTAAATTATAAATTTAGTGTGCCCAATTCATTTTTTCCAATTGAGGGGCAATTTAGTGTGGCCAATCCACCTAGCCTGCACATCTTTGGGTTGTGGGGGTGAAACCCACGCAAACACGGGAAGAATGTGCAAACTCCACATGGACAGTGACCTAGAGCCGGGATCGAACCTGGGACCTCGGCGCTGTGCTACCACTACGCCACCGTGCTGCCCCAAAAAAGACAAACTTAAAGGCTCTGTGCCGTAATGCACGGAGCATTTGCAATAAAGTGGATGAACTAATCGCGCAGATAGATATAAATGAGTATGATATAATTGAGATTACGGAGACATGGCTGCAGGGTGACCAGGGATGAGAACTGAATGTCCCAGGGTTTTCTGTATTTAGGAAGGACAGACATGAAAGAAAAGGTGGTAGCGTAGCACTGCTGGTTAAAGAGGAAATTAACACCGTAGTGAGAAAGAATATTAGCTCTGACAATGTGGAATCTGTATGGGTAGAGTTGAGAAATACCATGGGGCAAAAAAACATTAATGGGTGTCACATATAGATCCCCAAACTGCAATGGTGATGTTGGGAATGGCATTAAACACAAAATTAGAGATGCATGTAATAAGGGAATATCTGTGATCATGGGTGATTTTAATCTTCACCTAGATTGGGCAAATCAAATTAGCCACAATGCCGTGGAGGAGGAATTCCTGGAGTGTATACGGGATGGTTTTCTTGACCAAATATGTGGAGGAACCAACTAGAGAGCAGGCCATCTTAGACTGGGTACTGTGCAATGAGAAGGGAATCATTGCCAATCTGGCAATGACAGACCCCTTGCGGATGAGCGACCATAACATGATAGAATTTTTATCAAGCTGGAGAGAGAAGTAGTTGATTCAGAGACTCGGGTGTTGAATCTTAATAAAGGGAACTATGAAGGTATGAGGTGTGAGTTGGCCTTGCTAGATTGGGACGAGTTACTTAAAGGGATGACTGGATAGGCAATGGCAGACATTCAAGGAATGCATGGGGGAACTACAGCAATTGTTCATTCCTGTCTGGCACAAGCAAAATGGGTAAGAGGGCCAATCCATGGCTTACAAAGGAAATTAGAAATAGTATCCGATCCAAGGAAGAATCATACAGATTGACCAAGAAAATAATAGGTCTGAGGATTGGGAACAGTTTAGAATTCAGCAAAGAATGACAAAGGGATTGATTAAGAAGGGTAAAGTACAGTACGAAAGTAAGCTTGCAGGGAACATAGAGACTGACACTAAGAGTTTATATAGATATGTGAAGAGAAAGAGATTGGTAAAGACCAATGTAGGCCCCCTACAGACAGAAACCGGGAAATGCATAATAAGGGACAAAGAAATGGCTGAGCAATTGAATGCATACTTTGGTTCTGTCTTCACAAAAGAGGACACAAATCAGATAGCAGAAATGTTGGAGAATGAAAAGTTTAGTGAGAGGGAAGAACTGAGGGAGATCAACATTAGTAGTGTGATGGGAAAACTGATGGGAAAACTGATGGGATTGAAGGCGGATAAATCCCAGGGCCTGAGAATCTGCATCCCAAGGTGCTTAAGGAGGTGGCTCTGGAAATAGTGGATGCATTGGTGGTCATCTTCCGAGATTCTATAGACTCTGGAACTGTCCCGGCAGATTGGAGGGTAGCTCTTGTCACTCCATTATTCAAAAAGGGAGGTTCTTGAATCCATTATCTTTTAAAAAAAATATATATATATTTTTATCAAGGTTTTGCAGAATTTTTCATAAAACAGTAGTAATAATAACAAAACAAACTAGAGTGAACATTAACATATTGTATATTCTCTTTTTGCACTATCAATTAAATAGACATTACCACACGCGACTCACCATCACCATCCCAATGAAGCACTCGCCCCCCCCCCCCCCCCCCACACCAAGGATTGCTGCTGCTGCTGACGTTTTAATTTTCCCAGAGAAAGTTGACGAACGGCTGCCAGCTCCAAGAGAACCCTAGCATAGACCCTCTTAAGGCAAACTTTATTTTCTCGAGGTTGAGAAACCCAGACATGTCGTTAACCCAAGTCTGCACTCGGGGGGGGGGGGGGGGGGGGGGGCTTCGAGTCCCTCCACATTAATAAAATCCGTCTCTGGGCTACTAGGGAGGCAAAGGCCAAGACGTCGGCCTCTTTCGCCCCCTGAACTCCCGGGTCTTACACTCCAAAGATCGCTATCTCTGGACTCTGCACCACCCGTGTGTTAAGCACCTTGGACGTTGCCCTCGCAAACCCTTGCCAGAACTCTCTAAGCTCCGGGCATGCCCAAAACATGTGGACATGGTTTGCAGGGCTGCCCTTGCACCTCATACAACTGTGTCCTACCCCAAATAACTTGCTCATTCTCGCTGCCGTCATGTGTGCCCGGTGGACCACCTTAAATTGAGTTAGACTGAGCCTGGCACATGATGAGGAATTAATCCTGCCCAGGACCCCTGCCCACAGACCCGCTTCCAACTCCTCACCTAGTTCCCCCTCCCACTTGCCCTTGAGCTCTTCCACCGGGGTTTCCTCCGCCTCCTGTAGTTCCTGGTAGATATCCGACACCTTCCCCACCCAGGTGCCGGAGACCACCCTGTCCTGTATCCTCAGTGGCGGCAGCGTCGGAAAGACCACTGTCTGTTTTTTCAGGAAGGTTTGTACTTGCAGATATTTAAAGGCGTTTCCTGGTGGCAGATTAAATTTGTCCTCTAGCGCCTTCAAACTGGGAAAGCTTCCATCTATGAACAGATCTTCCATCCTTCTGATGCCTGCCCTCTGCCAGCTCTGGAACCCACCATCCATCTTGCCCGCGACAAACCTGTGGTTGTTACATATCAGGGTCCAGACCGACGCTCCCTCCACCTTCTTGTACCTCCTCCACTGTCCCCAGATCCGCAGTGTCGCCGCTACCACCGAACTTGTGGAGTAACGGGTCGGTGAGAACGGCAAAGGAGCTGTTATCAAAGCTCCCAGACTAGTACCTTTACATGACGCCGCCCCCAGCTGCTCCCATGCCGCGCCCCCCCCAAAAGAGTAGGGATTAATGGGCCATTTTTCAAATTGGCAGGCAGTAACTAGTGGGGTGCCACAGGGATCGGTGCTGGGACCCCAGCTATTCACAATATATATTAATGATTTGGATGAGGGAACAAAATGTATGCAGGTGATACCAAGTCGGGTGGGAGGGTGAACTGTGACGTGGATGCAGGGATCTGACAGCATGTTCTGATGTTCTGGTCAGGTTGGGTGAGTGGGCAAATCAACGGCAGATGCAGTATAATTTGGATAAGTGTGAGGTTATTCACTTTGGAAGCAAAAACAGTAAGATCGATTACTACCTGAATGGTTGGAAATTGGGAGCGGGAGGTGTGCAGCGGGACCTGGGTCTCCTTGTGCACCAGTCGCTGAAGGTAAGCATGCAGGTGCAGCAGGCGGTAAAGAAGGCTAATGGTATATTTGTCTTCATTGCGAGAGGTTTAGAGTACAAAAGCAGGGATGCGTTGCTGAAATTATACAGGGCCTTGGGGAGGCCACACCTAGAATATTGTGTGCAGTTTTGATCTTTTCTGAGGAAGGATGTTCTTGCTCTTGAGGGAGTGCAGCGAAGGTTTACCAGACTGATTCCAGGGATGGTGGGTCCGTCATTTGAGGAGAGATTGACTGGGTTAGGATTGTTCTCGCTGAAGTTAAGAATGAGGGGGGATCTTATAGAGACTTATAAAATTCTAACAGAACTAGACAGGATAGATGCAGGGAAGATGTTACCAAGGATGGGTGTGTCCAGAACCAGGATCACAGTCTGAGGATTCAGGGTAAACCATTTCGGACAGAGATGAGGAGACATTTCTTCACCCGAAGAGTGGGGGGTGAGCGTGTGGAATTCATTACCACAGGAAGTAGTAGATGCTAAAACATCGAAATATATTCAAGAGGCAGCTAGATATGTGGGCAGTGTGGTAGCACAGTTGCTTCACAGCTCCAGGTTCCCAGGTTCGATTCCTGGCTTGGGTCACTGTGCGGAGTCTGCACGTTCTCCCTATGTGTGCGTGGGTTTCCTCCGAATGCTCCGGTTTCCTCCCACAGTCCAAAGATGTGCAGGTTAGGTGAATTGGCCATGATATATTGCGCTTGGTGTCCAAAAAGGTTAGCTGGGGTTACTGGGTTATGAGGATAAGGTGGAGGCGGGGGTTTAAGTAGGGTGCTCTTTCCGTGGGCTGTGCAGACTCAATGGGCCGAATGGCCTCCTTCTGAACTGTAAATTCTATGATTCTGCACAGCACTTGGGGAGAATGGGATCAAAGGCTATGGGGAGAGAGCAGGATTAGGCTATTGCATTGGATGATCAGCCATGATTGTGATAAATGGTGGAGCAGGCTCGAAGGGCTAAAAGGCCTTCTCCTGCTCCTATCTTCTATGTATCTATGTATAATTAAACTCTAATTGTTCTTGCACAACGTGGGAACGAGCTTCATCTCAGTTTGCCCTTTTTATATAATCAATTTTATTAGCATCTGTATTTCATTGGAGAATCCATCAATCCAGTTGTCATTGTTACTTCGCATTAACTGATCTAATCTAGGATGTCCACATGGAAACACATTTTACATTTTTAATGCTAGGCGATTGAACATTTCGGGCACGCAGGTCAGATTCAGTAGACCCCACTTGACTTTGTGCCAAGCAATGATCATCTCCAACAAAAAAAAAATCTTCCTTTTCCATCGCTGAATCCCAAAATCAACATCCTGGATATTAACATTAACCAGAAACTGAACTGCACCAGCAATATAAATACTGTGGATACAAGCGCAATTCAGAGGCTGGGAATTCTGCAGTATCTCCATCTCCTGACTCCTCAATATGCCCACCAAATATTAAGTCACAAGTCTGAAGTGTGTTGGAATATTGTCCACTTAACCCAGATGAGTATAGCTCCAAAAATAACCCAGGAGCTTCACACCATCAGGGAAAAGCTTGATCAGCACCTCATCTGACAACCGAAACATTCACTCCCTCCATTGACGACATACAGTGGCTACCCACAAGATGCACTGAAGTATCTTGGCAAGGCTCCTTAGACCACATCTTCCAAACCTATGATCTCTAACACCTCGAAGGACAAAGGTGCCAGATGTCTGGTAACACCACTATCTGAAAGTTCCCCTCCAAGCCAGACAGCATCTTGACTTGGGACTATATTGATGTTCCTTCACTCTCACTGAATCAAAAACCTGGAACTCCTTAATATCACTGCGGAGGCATCTACAGCACACCGACTTCAGGGGTTCGAAAAGATGCTCATCACCACCACCTTGGGAGCAACTGATGATGGGCAACAAATGTTGGCCTTGCCGGCGATGTTCGCATCCTATGAACAAATGCTTGAAAAGAAAGAGGAAAAGAGTGGGAACTTAAAAGGAAAGAAGAATCCAACAGTGCATCACCAAACCGATCAGGGGCCAACTGCTCTGACCAATCAAGTCTGAATTCTCTCTGGCACTTGAAGCTTTTTGTCGTCCCTCTTGACCTGCCTTGCCATATAGAACAACTGAAATTAAGATTTCCCCCCCACTGTTGTAAGTCGTCATTTCTTAATGGGAATCAAATTCTGTTGGAACTAACATTTCTATAATATCCATTTTAGCACACAGCTTTCTTCACAAAATACTTAACTTGAATAGCTGCAGATCAATTTGAAGTACCGTATAATTATGTAAGCTAATCAAATGAGTAAATTTTATGTATCTCATTTCTTCTTATTTATTCTGTAACCTATGTCCAAAATAAAGCATTGATTATCTTTTACATCTTTTCATTTAGTGTCATACATGTGAAACTAAAAGGTGCCTGCCCTTTCAGCTAATGTTGCTTTTCCAGTCTGTTGGGGGGGGGTGGAGGAGGGATTTGTCATGGGAAAAGAACTCTGGTTTATCACTACCTTGGAAGGGGATTTGGCTTCACATGCGTGGATTAGGCAGGTGGTGATGAATAAGCTTTGGATCATGGGTGATGGATGCCCATCCAATTATTTGAAAAATCAGAAATGGGATGATTATTGGAAGTTTATATTGCATGCATGCAATTTATGAATTTGATGATCCTGGTTCACTTGCAGCTTTGCTGCTTGCATGTTCACTTAACATACTAGGAATTTAAATTGATGAATAACTTTGGTAATTTGGTGTATAAATGTTTTCCTTCTTGCAAAACTGGCCCTAATGTTGCATTTGCCTTTAACAGTGTTAAATGCATATTTTAATGAAACTAAATATAAATGAATATTCAATGTGCAAATGTTTTTTTTAAAGCCATACTAACCTCTGGAGAATACAGATGGGGTTGAATATCACCCTTTGTTTTGTAGGCTGCTGTAAGAGTAGGATGTTAAAGTGCGGGTCATGTGTGCATAGTTTTTAGCTGCTGTAAATTTATTTTTGAGTAATGGGTTTCCTCACCATTTTATTCAGGATATCCAGCTTTCGGCAGAGGTGGAGCCATTTATACCCCAGAAGAAGGGTACTGACATACTTGTTCCTATGGCTCTTCCTAATGATGGAAATGGTAGTGGTGTCGAAGCTCCTCCTATACCTAGCTATTTGATAACCTGTTACCCCTTTGTACAAGAAAATCAAGCTAATCGGTGAGTAGAGGTCCAAGAATCAGCATCTACCTGTGCATACTTTTAGTTCAAGCTGTTAATTATATGCCTAAGCTTTAAAATCAAGACACCGTGTTATGCCCAGGGTTTAGAGAACCCCCCAAAGTGTATCATGGAGTTCACCTGATCCACAACTTTTAATAGATTGTTGCTATGGGGATCACAAGGGCCTACTTTACAGGTGTGATGCAAACAGAGAGCTAAAGTACTTTTAAATTAAAACAATGTTTTGTTCATGAAACCAGTTAACACTTTATAAACCCACAGTTAACATCTTAACAACTATCAACACCAATCATCCCCACAGATACAATATTCTATAAATAACCCTCAATCTTTCCTTGCAACATCCATAAGATAAAAGATCCTTTTTAACACCAAGATCAGGTTTAAATTCTCTACTGAGAGCAGTTATCACTTTGTAATCACACAGATGATCTGGAGACAGTCTTTAGATTGCAGAGAGATCCTTATACAGCTGTTTGCTTTTCCTGCAGCTCTCGAAACGAAACTAAACACACCCTGTAGCTGCCTGCTCAAAGCGAAAGACAGACAGCTCAGCTCCACCCACACTGATATCACTGCAGCTATTCGATAAACACCATTTCTTAAAGATACGTCCACTACAGCTATTTAATAAACACCCTGTTCTTAAAGGTTCTCTCATATGACAATAGGAACACCACCACCTGGAGGTTCCCCTCCAATTACTCACCATCTTGACTTGGAAATATATCACAGTTCCTTCACTGTCACTGGGTTAGAATCCTGGAACTCCTTCCCTAACAGCACTATGGGTGTATCCACACCACATGAACTGCAGTGGTTCAAAAAGGTTTCTAGGGCAGTTAGAGATGGGCGATAAATGCTGGCCCAGCCAGTGAAACCCACGTATTGAAAATGAATTTTTAAAAAATTATACTTGTTTTAGTTAATTGTGGAACATCATTTAGTCAACATTGTTCCAAACCTTGGATTAGTTGGAATGGGTAGGTTTCAGGTAAGGGAATGCTGTGATCATGGAATGTGATCGCATGAACCTACCTTTAAAGTCACACTTGGATTTTCTTCTTTTTTTTTGTGTGCTCTGACTGTCCCAAAAAGTAAAAATCAGACCTCGGCAAATGTCAGAAAATATCAATACTGGCCTTATTTCTGTTGGGTTGGGCAAGGTGAAGGGAGAGGAAAAATGCCAATCTGACACTCAGGCGAATGCCCTGTATCATAAAGCTGCAAGCATTTCAGAAGCAGGATGTTCACATGCTCCTAGTTGGATGGTTTGTTTTGAATATCTTATGAAATATTGCGCTTTCTAATAGTTCTGTAAAATGACCAATATGAGTTACTGTTTTTTAGTGACACAATAGAATCAATGACTTCATACCGAATTCAAACCAGGATTGACAAGTCTTGTAGCACAGTAGGCAAAATATCCCCAGACCCCGAAATGAAATGTGAATGCCTCGAGTTTTAAACAATTCAAATTGTCAGCATCCTTCAGGTCTAATTCAGCAGGCATACTCGGTCACCTGAACAAGATAAACCTGTGATGCAGAGTCATTTGGAGCATTGCCAGATCAGTGGGGCTTAAATAAAGAACAAAGAAAATTACAGCACAAGAACAGGCCCTTCGGCCCTCCCAGCCTGCACCGATCCAGATCCTTTATCTAAACCTGTCTTCTATTTTCCAAGGATCTACTTCCCTCTGTTCCCCGCCCGTTCATATATCTGTCTAGATGCATCTTAAATGATGCTGTCGTGCCCGCCTCTACCACCTCCGCTGGCAAAGCGACCCAGGCACCCACCACTCTCTGCGTAAAAAAACTTGCCACGTACATCTCCCTTAAACTTTCCCCCTCTCACCTTGAAATCGTGACCCCTTGTAATTGACAACCCCACTCTTGGAAAAAGCTTGTTGCTATCCACCCTGTCCATACCTCATAATTTTGTAGACCTCAATCAGGTCCCCCCCTTAACCTCCGTCTTTCCTAATCTACTCAACCTTTTTTCAGAGCTAGCACCCTCCATACCAGGCAACATCCTCGTGAACCTCCTCTGCACCCTCTCTAAAGCATCCACATCCTTCTGGTAATGTGGCGACCAGAACTGCACGCAGTATTCCAAATGTGGCCTAACCAAAGTACTATACAACTGTAACATGACCTGCCTGCTCTTGTACTCAATACCCCGTCCGATGAAGGCAAGCATGCTTTGTCTTCTTGACCACTCTATCGACCTGCGTTGTCACCTTCAGGGTACAATGGACCTGAACTCCCAGATCTCTCTGTACATCAATTTTCCCCAGGACTCTTCCATTGACTGTATAGTCCGCTCTTGAATTGGATCTTCCAAAATGCATCACCTCGCATTTGCCTGGATTGAACTCCATCTGCCATTTCTCTGCCCAACTCTCCAATCTATCTATATTTTGCTGTATTCTCTGACAGTCCCCCTCGCTATCTGCAACTCCACCAATCTTAGTATAATCTGCAAACTTGCTAATCAGGCCACCTATGCCTTCGTCCAGATCGTTTATGTATATCACAAACAACACTGGTCCGAGCACGGATCCCTGTGGAACACCACTAGTCACCCTTCTCTATTTTGAGACACTCCCTGCCACCACTACTCTGTCCCCTGTTGCCCAGCCAGTTCTTTATCCATCTAGCTAGTACACCCTGGACCCCATGAGACTTCACTTTCTCCATCAGCCTACCATGGGGAACCTTATCAAATGCCTTACTGAAGTCCATGTATATGACATCTACAGCCCTTCCCTCATCAATTAATTTTGTCACTTCCTCAAAGAATTCTATTCGATTTGTAAGACATGACCTTCCCTGCACAAAACCATGCTGCCTATCACTGATAAATCTATTTTCTTCCAAATGTGAATAGATCCTATCCCTCAGTATCTTCTTCAACAGTTTGCCTACCACTGACGTCAAGCTCACAGGTTTATCATTCCCTGGATTATCCCTGCTACCCTTAAACAAAGGGACAACATTAGCAATTCTCCAGTCCTCCGGGACCTCACCCGTGCTCAAGGATGCTGCAAAAATATCTGTTAAGGCCCCAGCTATTTTGTCCCTCGCTTCCCTCCGTAACCTGGGATAGATCCCATCCGGACCTGGGGACTTGTCCACCTTAATGCCTTTTAGAATACCCAAAACATCCCCCTTCCTTATGCCGACTTGACCTAGAGTATTTAAACATCCATCCCGAACCTCAACATCCGTCATGTTCCTCTCCTTGGTGAATACCGATGCAAAGTACTCATTAAGAATCTCGCCCATTTCATCTGACTCCATGCATAAATTCCCTCTTTTGTCTTTGAGTGGGCCAATCCTTTCTCTAGTTACCCTCTTGCTCCTTATATATGAATAAAAGGCTTTAGGATTTTCCTTAATCCTGTCAGCCAAAGATATTTCATGATACCTTTTAACCCTCTTTCTTGCGCGTTTGAGATTTGTCCTACTTTCCCGATATTCCTCCAATGCTTCATCAGTTTTAAGTCGCCTAGATCTTATGTATGCTTCCTTTTTCACCTTAGCTAGTCTCACAATTCCACCCGTCACCCATGGTTCCCTAATCTTGCCATTTCTATCCCTCATTTTCACAGGGACATGTCTGTCCTGCACTCTAATCAACCTTTCCTTAAAAGACTCCCACATTTCAAATGTGGATTTACCCTTAAACAGCTGCTCCCAGTCCACATTCCCTAGCTCCTGCCGAATTTTGTTATACTTGGCCTTTCCCCAATTTAGCACTCTTCCTTTTGCTCCACTCTCGTCTTTGTCCATGAGTATTCTAAAACTTATGGAATTGTGATCGCTATTCCCAAAGTAATCACCGACTGAAACATCAACCACCTGGCTTGGCGAAGTTAAAATCTCCCATCACGACCACCCTATCGCTCCTACATTTTTCTATAATCTGTCTACATATTTGTACCTCTACTTCACGCTCGCTTTTGGGAGGCCTGTAGTAAAGTCCCAACAATGTTACTGCACCCTTCCTATTTCTTAGCTCTTACCCATATTGCCTCAGTGCTCGAATCCTCCATAGTGCCCTCCTTAATCACAGCTGTGATATCATCTCTGACCAGTAATGCAACTCCTCCACCCCTTTTACCTTCCTCTCTATCCCTCATGTAGCATCTATACCCTGGGATATTTAGTTGTCAATCTTGCCCTTCCCTCAACCAAGTCTCAATAATACCAATAACATCATATTCCCAGGTACTAGCCCAAGCCCTAAGTTCATCTGCCTTACCTGCTACACTTCTCGCATTAAAACAAATGCACCTCAGACCACCTGTCCCTTTGCGTTCAACCCTTTCAGAGTCATCCACATTGCTTTGGGTCTCAAGTCATATGTAGGCCAGACTGGGTAAGGATGGCAGATCTCCTTCCCTAAAGGGCATTGGCATTAATGAACCAGATGGGTTTTTACAACAATCGACAATGGTTTCAGAATTACTTTTAACTCTAGAATTTTTAATTTTTTTTTTAAATTTAGAGTACCAAATTCAATTTTTCTAATTAAGGGCCAATTTAACGTGGCCAATCCACCTACACCTACCCTGCACATCTTTGGCTTGTGGGGGCAAAACCTCCGCAAACACGGGGAGAATGTGCAAACTCCACATGGACAGTGACCCAGAGCCGGGATCGAACATGGGACCGCAGTGCCGTGAGGCAACAATGCTAACCACTGCGCCACCGTGCTGCCTCAGAATTTGTTTTTATTGTTTTCAAATTCCACTATCTGCCATGGAGCGATTCAAACCTGGCTTCCCAGTGGAAGACTCTGGATTACTATGCCAGTGACATTACCACTGCGCCCTAACCTCCCTAAGGGGCACTGCAGCAGCTTGCCAACCCTCCTTCAACAACATCTTCCAAATACGCAGACTATCCCACCTAGAAGGGTAAAGGCAGAAAATATCTGGGAACCCCACTACCTGCAAACCGCACATCATCCTGACTTTGAACTATATTCCAATTCCTTCACAGTTGCAGGATCAGTATCCTGGAACTCCCTTCCCAACAGTGCCATGGGGGTACCTCCTCGAGTGGGAATGCTGCCGTTCAACCACCACCTTCAGAGCACTTGGTGATGGAAATAATAATCTTTATTAGTGTCACAAGTAGGCATGGAGGCTTACATTAACACTGCAATGAAATTACTGTGAAAATCCCTTAGTCACCACTCTATGGCGCCTGATCGTGTATACTTGATAAAGAATTCAGACTGCCCAATTCACCTAACAGCACGTCTTGCGGGACTTGTGGGAGGAAACCGGAGCACCCGGAGGAAACCCACGCAGATACTGGGAAAACATGCAGACTCCACACAGACAGTGACCCAAGCCGGGAATCGAACCAGGGTCCCTGGTGCTGTGAAGCAACAGTGCTAACTACCGTGCTGCCCAAAATGCCAACTATGCCAGTGATGCCTACATCCCATGATAGAATAAAAACTAAGTCTCGGTGGATTGATGCCTGGCAGCACAATACATTTTTAGCCAGGTGCAGTACTGTCCTGGTCACTTGGAAACTTGTGAGTAACTGCAGTTGTTCATGCTGCCTGGGCTATTATGTGCTATTCGGGGGGGCATGGCTTGCAGTGCCAGGGACCCAGGTTCAATCCTGATTTTGGGTGACTGTGTGGTGTTTGTGCATTCTCCTGTGTCTGAGTGGTTTTGGGTGTTCCAGTTTCCTCCTACAGCCCAAGGATGTGCAAATAAGGTGGATTGGCCATTCTAAATTCTAAACAGTGTGGCAGCACAGTAGCATTGTGGATAGCACAATTGCTTCACAGCTCTAGGGTCCCAGGTTCGATACCTGGCATGGGTCACTGTCTGTGCGGAGTCTGCACATCCTCCCCGTGTGTGCGTGGGTTTCCTCCGGGTGCTCCGGTTTCCTCCCACAGTCCAAAGATGTGCAGGTTAGGTGGATTGGCCGTGATAAATTGCCCTTCGTGTCCAAAATTGCCCTTAGTGTTGGGTGGGGTTACTGGGTTATGGGGATAGGGTGGAGGTGTGGACCTTGGATAGGGTGCTCTTTCCAAGAGCCGGTGCAGACTCGATGGGCCGAATGGCCTCCTTCTGCACTGTAAATTATATGATAATTAACGGTTGGGTGGGGTTACAGGGGTAGGGTGGGAGAGTTGGTCTAGGTAGGATGCTCTTTCAGAGGGTTTGTGTAGCCTCGATGGGCCGAATTGCCCTCTTCTGCACTGTAGATGTTCTTTGATTCTACATTCACAAAGTAATTACGGTTCACCACCTGTCAAATACTGTCCAACTCTATGCATGAAGGAAGATGGATGCTGCACTGGTAGGGAATCTGGCTTTGGATTACTGATGGATTATGAATTTTGTGGAAGCTCCTGCAGTACAGATCAGTGCATCAACCTTGGTGACAGAAGAACTACTGAAAATAGTTATTAAATTCAACAATCTCACTATTAAGTGTGATTTGATCAGAGAAGGGCAACAACTGATGGCACAGTTAGAGTAGAAACGGATAGGTCGGGATGAGCAGAATTGGAGTTGCTCAAATTTTTGATGTGCATTACCAACATAATCACTGTGTTCAATTCATGCAACGCATGGGCCTGACCGGTTTGTGCTGCTGGCTGTGGGATGCAGCAGGCCGTTGGCTGCTGGCTGTGGGGTGCGCAGGCTGCTGGCTGTGGCTGTGGGGTGCAGCAGGCTGCTGGCTGTGGCTGTGGGGTGCAGCAGGCTGCTGGCTGTGGCTGTGGGGTGCAGCAGGCTGCTGGCTGTGGCTGTGGGGTGCAGCAGGCTGCTGGCTGTGGCTGTGGGGTGCAGCAGGCTGCTGGCTGTGGCTGTGGGGTGCAGCAGGCTGCTGGCTGTGGCTGTGGGGTGCAGCAGGCTGCTGGCTGTGGCTGTGGGGTGCAGCAGGCAGCTGGCTGTGGCTGTGGGGTGCAGTAGGCTGCTGGCTGTGACTGGGGTGCAGCAGGCTGCTGGCTGTGGCTGTGGGGTGCAGCAGGCCGTTGGCTGCTGGCTGTGGGGTGCAGCAGGCCGTTGGCTGCTGGCTGTGGGGTGCAGCAGGCTGCTGGCTGTGGCTGTGGGGTGCAGCAGGCAGCTGGCTGTGGCTGTGGGGTGCAGCAGGCAGCTGGCTGTGGCTGTGGGGTGCTGCTGGCTGTGGCTGTGGGGTGCAGCAGGCTGCTGGCTGTGGCTGTGGGGTGCAGTAGGCTGCTGGCTGTGACTGGGGTGCAGCAGGCTGCTGGCTGTGGCTGTGGGGTGCAGCAGGCCGTTGGCTGCTGGCTGTGGCTGTGGGGTGCAGCAGGCAGCTGGCTGTGGCTGTGGGGTGCAGCAGGCTGCTGGCTGTGGCTGTGGGGTGCAGCAGGCAGCTGGCTGTGGCTGTGGGGTGCAGCAGGCTGCTGGCTGTGGCTGTGGGGTGCAGCAGGCAGCTGGCTGTGGCTGTGGGGTGCAGTAGGCTGCTGGCTGTGGCTGTGGGGTGCAGCAGGCTGCTGGCTGTGGCTGTGGGGTGCAGCAGGCTGCTGGCTGTGGCTGTGGGGTGCTGCTGGCTGTGGATGTGGGGTGCAGCAGGCTGCTGGCTGTGGCTGTGGGGTGCAGTAGGCTGCTGGCTGCTGGCTGTGGGGTGCAGCAGGCTGCTGGCTGTGGCTGTGGGGTGCAGCAGGCAGCTGGCTGTGGCTGTGGGGTGCAGCAGGCAGCTGGCTGTGGCTGTGGGGTGCAGCAGGCAGCTGGCTGTGGCTGTGGGGTGCAGCAGGCAGCTGGCTGTGGCTGTGGGGTGCAGCAGGCAGCTGGCTGTGGCTGTGGGGTGCAGCAGGCAGCTGGCTGTGGGGTGCAGCAGGCAGCTGGCTGTGGGGTGCAGCAGGCTGCTGGCTGTGGCTGTGGGGTGCAGCAGGCTGCTGGCTGTGGCTGTGGGGTGCAGCAGGCTGCTGGCTGTGGCTGTGGGGTGCAGCAGGCTGCTGGCTGTGGGGTGCAGCAGGCAGCTGGCTGTGGCTGTGGGGTGCAGTAGGCTGTGACTGGGGTGCTGCTGGCTGTGGCTGTGGGGTGCAGTAGGCTGTGACTGGGGTGCAGCAGGCTGCTGGCTGTGGCTGTGGGGTGCAGCAGGCTGCTGGCTGTGGCTGTGGGGTGCTGCTGGCTGTGACTGTGGGGCACAGAAGGCTAACGTGTCGTGTTTCTGGGCAGAGGACCGGGAAATAGTGAGTTGAAGAAAAAAATCTTGTAAGAATAAACCTTTGTTCTTCTGGGGCCAAGATTGATGCAAAGGCTTGATGATCTCGTGCTCAAACTGCTTGCCTTCCAACTCACTGCAATAATTCTAGGGGAGGTTGAGTAATATTTTTAAAATGTAGGTGCAAATATATTGGGTGTATGTATGTGTTTTTAAAATTGGATCAAAAAATATTAATAGTTTTTCTTTGTATCATATTACAGGCCTGTATATAACGGTGATATTCGGTGGCAGCAAGGAAATCCAAACGCGACAGGACCATACCTTGCCTACCCCATATTGCCAACTCCACAACCTCCTGTTTCTGCAGATTATGCTTACTACCAACTCATGCCAGCACCATGCACACCAATGGTGGGCTTTTATTCTCCTTTCCCTGCACCGTACACTGCGCCCTTCCAGCCAGCCAATGTGGTGAATGCAGTGTCGGGTGAGTGTAGTGAAAGACCTGTTCCTACTGGACAAGCTTGCCAAGCTGCAGCTCAGAGAGGCAGAACTAGTAGAGGACCAGTGCCGAAGGTAAGGATTTGCAGTTCTATTTGTTCTTTATGCTTTTCTACTGAAGTTTAATGGCCCTCTTCCTCTGTGCCCAAATTAAAAATCGGATGTTTGGTTTTACTCTAAAGCCCGTGGGTCAATTTGCTTTATACACTGTGCATGATCTTGGTTGGGTAAATTTTAGCATAAAAATCTTAATTATTTATGAATATTTTTCCTCCTTCCTTCTTGGGGAATATTGATTTTTGTGGCAGTATTGGCTACCAGCACTAGGCATTACATAATCTCAGATACCATGCCCAACTGACCATTATTTGTTAATAAGCCCAGATAATGGTCAGCAGGCTAATAAATCCTGCATGGAAAGCAACAAAGACTTCCAGCAGAGATCACTGGATGATGATCGGGAAAAGGCGAACTGCTTTTTTTTTGTTCTTTGTTAACCCAGAATGTTGGTTCCAAATTACATTTTTCTGAGAAAATCAATTTTGTCAGATTAGAAAGTTGTGGTGACCTAATAAATATCAGATTAGAACTCTGACTCAACCAGTAGGCAGTCATAACTATCTTATGCATCTTGTGTTCCTTTTGAAGGGATAAGCAGTAATGCCAACTATCTTCATTCAGGAAGTTTCTCAAAATCGCTTCCATTTGGTGAAATGTAGTCATTTTCACATGACCAAGTTCAGTGTGTGTAAATGTCTTCATAGTTTGCTCATACCATTTTGACATCTGCCACGGTTCAGTATCTTTAGATTTTGAGCAAGGAAATGAGCATCATTCATTCCCTTGCTTGTAGCTAATTTCTCATGATGGGTTGATAGAGCAGTGATATTCATTTTTAAAAAAAATTAATTTTCTTTTTTTTTTTCTCCAATTAATGGGCAATTTGACATGGCCAATCCACCTACCCTGCACATTTTTTTGGGTTATGGGGTGAGACCCACGCATGGGGAGAGTGTGCAAACTCCACGCGGACCGGGATCGAACCCGGGTCCTCGGTGCCATGAGGCAGCGGCGCTAACCACTGTGCCACCATGCCGTCCCAGAATATTGATATTAATGGCTTCTATAATGACCTCCAGAGCGTGCAAGAGGAGGATATAAAAAATTGCCAGCAAAGTAAGGATTTTGCATGTTAATTCAAGATGGCTTGTCGCCCTTAAATTGTCGAATACTTAGAATCCAGTATTTCTGAAGTCTTACATTCATCGCGGATGGCCGGCGCAGACACGATGGGCCGAAGGGTATGACTCAGCCTCCTTAAACTACCATGATTTGGGAGTACTGTTACCTCCACATCAGCAACATACACTTTAAGCATTTCTGTCTGATTGCCTCCCTGGACATTTTTGTTTTGTTAGTGGCTGAAATTGTTTCCCGCTTTGCGCTGCTTCACCGGTTTTGGCACTAGCCTAACTAGCGAATGGTGCCATTTTGTGCACTCTGCAGCTCTTGTGCCTTCTTTTCAGTGGTTTCCATGGTCAGCACTGTCTCCATTGCTCATTTAAAATTTGTCCCATAACGTACAAAATCACAATACCCCAATAACCACTTCAGTTTAGCAATGTAACTTACAATCGATTTATCTGAGGCTCTCATCCCGGAATTAAATTTGAAACTCTGGACAATGATTGATGGTTGAAGTTGCAATAGAACAGTCATTAAATCCATGAGCTCACTAAATCAGTGTTTTTCAAACTTTTTTTCTGGGGACCTATTTTTACCAGCCGGCTGATCTTCGAGACCCACGCCGGCCGACCTTCGCACAATTAATAAATCCAACCTCAAAAAAATCGACTTTATGGAGTTTGCACATTCTCCCCGTGTTTGCGTGGGTTTCGCCCCACAACCCAAAGATGTGCAGACTCGATGGATTGGCTACGCTAAATTGCTCCTTAATTGGAGAAAATGAATTGGGTACTCTAATTTATTTTAGAAAAAAAATCATCTTTATACTGCTTTGTGCCTGATTTCATCTTCTTCTTCTTAATGGGCTGTTCACCAAAGGCCCTGGAGCTCACACCAGCACTGCTTTGTTATGTTGTGGACCCTCCTGAACAGCTCACACCAGCACTGCTTTGTCCTGCTGTGGATTCTCCTGAGCCACTCGCTCCTGCAGGTTTAGTTGTGAGATCCTGGCCTGTTTATGTCTCTGGCCCTCTCTTCCCTATAACAAAACAATCCATTTTAAATTTTATTTGTTTGCTGCTGACAAAATGGAGGAAACGCAATCGCGCTCAAAGCACATGATGTCAGCGTTCAGGGCACGTGACCTGCTCTCTGCCTTACGTGAGGAAGGGTGCCGCGCATGCGCACTGATGACTGGGCACGTGTGCGCAGTGTGCCCTCATTTTCAAAGCCGCTTGCAGCCGGCATTGTTAAAAGCCAGCTGTTGCGTGTGAATTCATACGATTGGAAACACCACACGATGTGGCTCTGTGACCCTCCCGGGACCCGCCCTTGACCCACCCGCGGGTCACGACCCCCACTTTGAAAATTCCTGCACTAAATCATTTGGAGTCTGATACACTATAAGGATCAGTCTGAGTTCCGCAAACACCTGGGAGAATTGTTTTGTGGTTCACCTCCCTTATTCTGTTTGCTGGGAATAATATCTGGCGCTTGACATATTGTGTCCTGTCCTCCGCAGAGGAGTCAAATGTGTCTATTCGTCCAAAGAGAGACCATCTGGCAAGTATACTTTTTCCTTTTCTCAGACTTTGTTTAAAACAGATACTCATGGGTGTCAGGCCAGCGGAAGTGTCAGGATAGTTTATCCTCTTTGCCAGATGTAATGATGCACTTTCAGAGACTTCATTAGTGAACAACACTGGATTTATTTACAAGGATCTACAAGAGCAGCAGCATGTCTGCAACTAGTTCTGGAATGTCTCTGCCTCGGAGAATTCCTCCACCTGGGGTGATTCCCCACTCTTGAGCCCTGATTGGTCACCCAGGCCTGATGCTCCTTGCTTTGTTGTTGTGCCCTTAAAGGGACAATCACCACACCTACACTTCGTTCTCCAACTATTCTTGTTCAATCCTGGTTTGGATTCACAACTATTTTTCTACCGAGGAGCTCCAAAATCACTTGTAACAGCCTACTGGGCCAACTGAGATTACCTCACCCTGAATAGATTTAGGATTGAATCTAGGGCCTTCCTAATCTCCATGATTCAAGGGACATAGACCCCAATTTCTCTGCCTCTCTATCTTCCTTTCCTCTTTAAAGACACTCCTTTAAACCTACTTGTTTGTAAATTGTTATAAACTTGTTAAACCATTTGGATTAGCTAATTGTCCACTTACTGTTTAGACTAATCATTTATACAATACTTTTGAACAATGTGTCGCATTTTTTTTCTATTTGTGCAGGCTTTGAGAACCAGCAAGCCTCTGGTGAGAAGTGTAGCTGTTCAAAAGGAAAGCAGTGCCGCAGGTCCTGAAAATAGATCAAAGATTGTATTGCTAGTGGATGCCAGTCAGCAAACTGGTAAGCAATATGATATTGATATTCATTCAAAATTTTTAATTTGGAAAAATCCTATAATTCCAGACTGCCAATTTCTGATCAAATTTAACCAAACCAAGAAATGTCATTCTGATAAAGATATCCTGAACCCCAGCAAAATAACATATCCTGAAGATATAATTTATAAATAACAAATGCTTTGAATTATAGAATTTACAGTGCAGAAGGAGGCCATTTGGCCCATTGAGTCTGCACCGGCTCTTGGGAAGAGCACCCTATCCAAGCCCACACCTCCACCCTATCCCCATTACCCAGTAACCCCACCCAACGCTAAGGGCAATTTTGGACACTAAGGACAATTTATCATGGCCAATCCACCTAACCCGCACATCTTTGGACTGTGGGAGGAAACCGGAGCAGTGACCCAAGCCGGGAATCGAACCTGGGACCCTGGAGCTGTAAAGCAATTGTGCTAACCACAATGCTACCGTCCTGCCTCTATTTGTATTTCTTCAATCACCTTTACCAGTATTAAAACTTCTTTTTCCCAGTAAAAGTGAGAATTTGACGCTGAAATTCAAAACTATAATTTCATTGTTATACCGTAATAAAAACAAAACATGCATGAAATGCTCAGCAGGTCAGCCAACATCTGTGGAGAGAACAGAGTTAATTTTTTTGGGTCAATGACCTTTCATCAGAACTGAAGAAAGATAGTGAAAGTAAGAGTTAAGATAGTGGAAGGGCAGAGGGGGCCAGAAGAACAGAGCAGGCCTGTGATAGGGTGAGTAGATTAAATAACAAAAGGCGAGGCATGAATTGCTACATGGCAACATGAAGGGATAAAGGAAGAAACAAGACAAACGCCGACCCAGCAAAGCAGAAAAAACCCACACACAAAACAAGATTGAGACAGAGGTCATGATCTAAAATTGTTGAATTCTATGTTGAATCCAGAAGGCCGAGTTGAGGGATAAAGTGCTGTTCCTCGAGCTTGTGTTGAGTTTCACTGGAGCGCTGTAGCAGGCCATGGACAGAAAGATCAGCATGGGAATAAGGCCCTATAATGGTGAATGGAGATATTTAAATGAGGAATGATCTTTTGCATTTAAGAATTTCCAAAACGTGACAAACATAGTTTTGAATTTAAGTTGGACTTTGCGAATGAACTTTTTGCATATGATATTCCCAAATCCAGCAGCAGATCCTGACACAATATTTATCTACTTGAAGCAGATCCTGATTGTAGAAATTATTCGATGTGTGAAAAATATGTTTACAGGGTGCTGGTTTTCAGATGGAATGCCATAAAATCATTGTGTCAGCCTAATATCAAGTCACAGGATTGTTATAAGTTATATTTTTGCACATCATCAGTTTTCTAGTTCTGGAAATCAACACTAGTATTTTAATTTTTTGAACATACCTGGTTGTTGTTCTTGTGTCCAATCTGCAGTTATTTTCCAAACGCATAGCTTTTGTTTTGCTTCAGTGAAGTCCCGCCCTTTAATGTTTACGTTCCCGTGAAACCTCACAACGGGTGAAATGCAAACAAGGAACATGCTTTTAAATGGGACTCGATTAGATAGGCTCCAGCAATGCAAGGACATTGGTTTAGGTAGCTACTCAATAGAAAATTGTTTTCAGTGGATCTCTACTTGGTGAAATTCCACCAGGGTTACTGGATAATGGTTTGGAGCAGGAAAGCTGACTTCAAAGGCCAATCTCATTGCCCGAGTTGTGATCAGCTAACCCCGTACAGGTCACTGTTCAATCAATCATGGCTGCCGTCTTGCCAGGCAGAGGGAGAAGAAAACACGGATAAGTGACATTGTTCATGTGATAGCAATGCGGTATGCAAGTGCAAGCAAGTGAAAACGCAGACAAGAAGTCGCAAATAGGTGGGACTTTACTGTAATCTGATGTATAGGATAAATGGATGGTACTAAAATAAGATCTGATGTTGTTTGAAAGTTTTGTTATAATCTACATACTTTGTTGTAAATGTGATTGTCTTTGTCATTGAAAGACTTTCCTGGGGATGTGGCCAATAAATCGCTCTCCGAGAGGGCCAGCCCCTTGCTATGGAAATCAAAAGTCAGGAGAAGAAGAGCATCTCACCCTGCTGCTGAATCTTCAAGTGAACAAGGAGCTAGTGAAGCTGACATTGACAGTGATAGTGGCTACTGCAGTCCCAAGCACAGTCACAGTCAGGCTGCATCAGCTGCTACAAGGAGTACAGAATGCAAAGTATGTAAATCTACACAGTTCATGTAATCAAAATAATGATATTGAATGTGGCAGAATAGGAAGTGTTAATAGTAGATTGAACCGTAATCTTCATAGTTTACACTGAGATTTAAACAGTGAAGGCTCCACAAATATTCCCATCCTCAATGATGGAGGAGCCCATATGTGCAAAAGACCAGGATGAGGCATTCGCAACAAGCCAGAAGGGCCGAGTGAATGATCCATCTCCGTCTCCTTCGGAGGTCCCCAGTATCACAGGTGTCAGTCCTCAGCTAATAGGTTTCACTCCACATGATATCAAGAAACGGCTGAAGGTAATAGTTATGAGCCCTGACAATATTCCTAATAGTATGTGACTTGTGCTCCAGAACTTACCGCATCCCGAAACAAGCTGTTCCAATACAGCTACAACACTGGCATCTACCCGGCAATGTGGAAAGTTGCCCAGGTGTGTCCTGTACACAAGGAGCAGGACAAATCCAACCCAGCCAAGTACTGCCCTATCAGTCTACTCTCCATTAGCAAAGTGATGGATGGAAGGATCGTCAAGTGTGCTATCAAGTTACACTTATTCAGCAATAACCTGCTCGCGGATGCTCAGTTTGGGATCTGCCAGGGCCACTCAGCTCCTGACCTCATTACAGCCTTCGTTCATACATGGGCAAAAGAGCTGAATGCCAGAGGTGAGGGGAGAGTGACTACCCTTGACATCAGGCAGCATTTGACCGAGTATGGCATCAAGGAGCCCCACCTAAACTCCAGTCAATGGGAATCGGGGAGGGAACTCTCCACTGGTGGGAGTCATATCTGGCACAAAGGAAGATGGTTGTGGTGGTTGGAGGTCAATCATCTCCGCTCCAGGACATCACTGCAGGAGTTCCTCAGGGTAGTGCCCTTGGCCCAACCATCTTCCGCTGTTTCATCAATGACCTATCCATCATAAGGTCAGAAGTGGGATGTTTGCGATGACTGCACAATATTCAGCATCATTCATGACTCCTCGGATAATGAAGCAGTCTATGTCCAAATGCAGCAGGACCTGGGCAAAATCCAAGCTAGGGCTGACAAGTACCCCCCCCCCCCCCCCAAAAAGCCAGTCCACTATCTACTGGGCACAAGTCAGGAGTGTAATGGAATACTCTCCACTTGCCTGGATGAGTGCAGCTCCAACAACACTCCAGCTCAACACCATCCAGGACAAAGCAGCCAACTTGATTGCTCCTCCTTCCACAAACGTTCAAACCCTCCACCACCGATGGGACAGTGGCAGTCGTGTGTACTGTTTACAAGGTGCACTGCAATAACTCACCAAGGTTCTTTTGACAGCACCTTCCAAATCCACGACCACTACCATCTAGAAGGACAAGAGCAGCAGATACTTGGGAACACCACCTCCTGGAGGTTCCCCTCCAAGTCACTCGCCAGCCTGACTTGGAAATGTATCGTTGTTCCCTCACTGTCACTGGGGCAACATCCTGGAACTCTCTCCCTAACTGCACAGTAGGTGTACCTATATGTCAAGGGCTGCAGCAGTTGAAGAAGGCAACTCACCACCACCTTCTGAAGGGCAAATAGGGACGGGCAATAAATTCTGGCCTAACCAGCTAAGCCCATATCCAGCAAATTAATATTTTTAAAGTAATTATTTGGGGAATCCTTAACTTTTTTTTTATTTGCTAACATATAATCCAGAATTATTTCATATTGGATTTACAATAAATTTTAAATGTTAAGAGTAGGTAGTTTTATTGGGAAACTTTTTGAGTGGAATTGTGTCCAATAAAATCTGAAAGTTCTTGAAGCAAACAGGCCAAGATTGAGTAAGCTCATATTCTTTTTTTTAAATGTAATTGGGCCCAAAATTGTTTGAATTGGTAATACACATCTCTTGGCCAAAATGTTGTGCATTTGCATCCAGTCAGGGAATATACATTGTAGAAGTGCTGTCCTTCAAATTATATTAAGCTGTGGTTCTGCTCGCTCACTTAAATTACAAAGCTGTAATCATAGAATCATTACAGTGCAGAAGGAGGCCATTTGGCCCATCAAGTCAGCACCAACTCTTCGAAAGACCACCCTACCTAGGCCCAATCCCCTGCCCTATTTCTGCAGCCCCACCTAACCTGCACATCTTTGGACTGTGGGAGGAAACCGGAGCAGACATGGGGAGAATGTGCCAACTCCACACAGTCACCCGAGGTTGGAATCGAACCCGGGTCCCTGGCACTGAGGCAGCAGTGCTAACCACAGTGCCTCCATGCTGCCTTGATCAGGTTGGTGTCGAGGTTAAATGTACCAAAGATCTCACTTCCAACTAAACCAATCATGGGGAAGACTTCAGCTGTGCGTTATGTATTATGAGGTCAAATATCAGGTCTAAAATAACTAGTTTGCAAACATGTTGCATGTAGCAGATAATTGTGTGTCACATAAAAATGATAAAACTGTAAAACTATTTGATCCTTTAATCAAAGTTTACATTTCAGACAGTAAAAGAAGTACATTGTAAAATAAATAAATGGTGCAAATAGCACTTTCACCCAATCATTCAAAACTAGGCTTGGGATTGCTTCCAAATGCAGTGAAATTGCTTGTATTTCAGTAACTTGAAGAAAACTGACAAAAGTATAGATAGTAACATCTAGTTTGGGTTGAGTTCTGGAATAAATATTCTGTGATAATTGTTAATTTATGATGGTTTTGATTTATAAAAAAAAAAAAAATTTGGAGTACCCAATTATTTTTTTCCAATTAAGGGGCAATTTAACATGGCCAATCCACCTAACCTGCACATCTTTGGGTTGTGGGGGTGAAACCCACGCAAACATGGGCAGAATGTGCAAACTCCACACCCAGGGCCGGGATTCGAACCCGGGTCCTCAGCGCCGCGGTTCCAGTGCTAACCACTGTGCCACATGCCACCCCTGACGGTTTTGATTTTAATGGAATATTGTAAATACGCATACCTAGGATTTGATTAAATTGTTGTTTGTTTCACTTCAGATCGACGATTTAACGGGGATCACAGGTAATTAAAAATAATAGATACTTGTGTAGTAAAAGTTTCACAGCAGTGGTGAGATATGGAAGTCACTGCCTCATGGGAATAATTGAAGCATAAAGCATTGATGCATTTAAGAGGGAGGCTTGACACATATATGTGGGAGAATTTTTCTTTTTAATTCGTTCGTTGGATGTGGGTGTTGCTGGCTAGGCCAGCATCCATTGCCCATCCCTAAATTCTTCACAGAGCCACAATACTGTGGGTCTGGAGTTACATGTAGGCCAGACCAGGCAATATGGGAAATATCAACCCCCCCACCCCAATATACATGGCACTACCCCGCACCCTCCTAGTGAGGGCACCCCGCTATGGGGTCCCAGCACCCCCCCAACCTCCCAGAGGCTCCTACCAACCTGCCCTGCATGCCTCTCCCTTGGGCCCTGACCATCGCAGTGCCACCCAGGCACCCTTGTATTGACACCCTGGCAGTGCTCCAGCAAGCTTGATGCCAGCTGGGCAGTGCCGAGGTGATTGTGTCCCATGGGAGGGCCAGTGGGCAACCCTGCACTATCCCTGATCATCCAGGGACACCCAATGGCCTGGGAGACTCCCCCAGGTTCCGTGTGGTCCACGTTCTTGTCGGCCAGTACTGATTGGCACCTGGTTGCAGCCTCCTTGGGGAAGTCGGTATTTCCTGGGTAGGTAGGCCTTAAGTAGATTTAAAAGCTACTTAAACATGACCTGGGTGAATCCCACAAAGCATGAAGGCCTCTCCCAGTATTCTCCAGCCACTTTGTGCTCTCGCAGGAGTGCAACGCGGCCAGAGAATCGTGGCCATAGTAATTCAAATAATGCAAGGGAGAATAGAATCGTAGAATGGTTACCACACAGAAGAATGTTACTCGATCTGTTGAGCCTTTGCCAGCTCTCTGCAAGAGCAATTTTAGCCCTGCAAAAAAAAAAAGAAAAAGTTACAAATTTCTTGAACCTTTAAGCAATGTTATCTCCTACTGTTTGATGAAAATGATTTTATCAAGCACACAAACAGGACATTATTCAAAATGTAGGACTGTACCATATTAAATTTTGATTGACACCCTATCTTCAAACGCTTCATGTGCTATACATATTTTGTCTCCGCTTCCTCGTTTATTTTTTTGCCACCATTGGCAGCAGTCCATTTGACATTGAAGAAACTGTTCTGCATTTTTTTTGTACTCTAAGGTGTTTTAACGTTTAAATTTTGTGTGAATCTGTTCTGAATATCTTGGTGATTGTTCTTTGATTTCAATATACATTTGTTTTGTTGTGATGAAAATTCTTTGGTTTGGGATGCAATTGTCAGCCTCGGTCAACCTCAATCAAAACCATGTTGGTTGCCTTTGTGTTGGTGTGTTGTCCGGTGTTACATTGGTGACCATCTGCTGCTGGTACTGGTGATATGGTCTCATCGCATGAAATCTGTCACAGAAGTTATGTTCAAGTATTCGGCTGCTCAGTGGAAAGGTGGACACAGTGAACATGATCCTGCAACAAAGGATGACATTGTTCAAAATTCCCTGTTATAAGTAGGATGTTTAGTTGGAAGCATAAGCATTTCTCAATAAATGAAGACACTAGCTATACAGCAACTTGTATAGTTCCTTTAACATCATAATACATCCTAAGGCACTTGATAAGAACATCATAAAACAAAATATGACACCAAATCACAGGTCAGATGACCAAAAGCTTGGACAAATGGGTTTTAAGGAATGTTTTATAGGAGGAAAGCAAGGCGGAGAGGTGTAGGGACTGTATTCCAAAGCTTGGATTCTTAACATTGCCCCACTTCAACCTTCTCAGCTCACCTAATGCTGAGCTAAATTTTCTCAGTTTTCTGGTGCTAAAGCTTAGTGCTGACTGAAACCACATTATGTCTCCCTTGTGTGCGTGACCAGGACTGGGCAAATTGCCTGAACAGAGCATGTTTCCTCTGATTTTAAAGCGTCACGGTACATACAGCCTCATTAATTGCTCATCCCTAGCTGCTCTGTGGTTCGCCACCTTGAACCCGTTGATTTTATAATTAAATGGCCCTTTGCTTTCTTAATCACAGCATTTATTTGATTAGACTTGTTGAATGTTGAACTTTGTCCGTCACTATTTCAATGCCATTCATGAAGTACGCATAAGATTTGAAATTTTATTTCCCTTCCTATGTTTAGTATTTTTCACATTTATTCATGTTAAATTGTATTTGTCAAGAAGGAAATGTTTGGAGAGATGTTGTGATTATAGTCTAATTGGAGTCCCTTTTTTTTTTTGTTGCTTTAGGGCAATTACATCTATTATTGTCCAAGAGTTTATGTGCATTTATTTTTTTTTAAATGTTACGTCAAGTTGGAAATTTTATAACCTATAATCCATTTTATTTATTTATTTTTTCTTTTCTTTATAAATTTAGAGTACCCAATTTTTTTTCCAATTAAGGGGCATTTAGCATGGCCAATCCATCTATCCTGCACATCTTTGGTTGTGGGGGTTAAACCCACGCAGACATGGGGAGAATGTGCAAACTCCACATGGACAGTGACCCAGGGCCGGGATCAAACCCGGGTCCTCAGCGCTGCAGTCCCAGTGCTAACTACTGCGCCACATGCCACCCCTATAATCCGTTTTATGATTGCAAAATTCCAAGTGTAAATGAACATTTATTCATTAAGTTACAGTGGCGGGGGGGATTTTCCGTCAGCAGGATCTCCGCTTCGCCGGCAGCGCACTCATGCGTGTTGATTTCCCAACAGCGTGGGGGTGGCCACAATGGGGACGGAGGATCCTGCTACCAGCGGGGGCGCGCCGTACCAGAAAATGGGTCTGGCGGGATGGAGAATCCCACCCACATTCATTTAATTCATGGGATGAGGACAACGCTGGCTGGGCCAGCATTTATCGCCACCCCTGATTGTCCTTGATCTGAGTGACTTGTTGGCCATTTCAGAGAGCATTTAAGAGTCTGCCACATGGCAGTGAGTCCACCATATTGCTGTGCATCTGGAGTCACAAGTAAGCCAGACCAGGTAAGGACAGTAGATTTCCAGATGGATTTTTATGACGATCTACAATGGTGCCATGGTCGTCATCAGCCTTGTAATTCCAGATTTTTATTGTATTCAAACTTCACCATCTGCTGCGGTGGGATTTGAACCTAAGTCCCCAGATTTCCAGTCACTGAATTTGTAGGCAGTGCCAATACCACTACACCGCCTCCCTGGTCATGCAGGTAGATGACCTAATTTCTGATATTTATAAAATTTGGCATCTTGTGATTTTATACATTTTGGTGTGTTTTAATACACAAATATTATTAGTACATGCATTAATAACTATAAACTAACATTTCAATTAATGTGGTTGAATGGTCTTTTTTGTCAGGTGGCCCCAGCTGGGCAAATGTAGCGTCCCAAGTACCACAACGATTTGGGATGGACAGGATCCACACATTTTCTTGTGGCCGAAGTGGCAGACTTGCAAATGTGCGAAACTCACAGGTATGTATGTATACTTGTATACTTATGTGAGTATACTTGTTTCATAGTTGAGAATTTGGACTATCCAAGGTTAAATTGTTTTAAAAGCTAGAAAATTGCATGCCTTCCAATTGGTAAGCTAAATCCACTGCTAATTGGCACTATTGTAACATCCCACAATCATATGAACATACAAAACAGGAGCAGAAATAGGCAACTTCCTTTGACAGCCCCTGCTTGTATATGTTTATTGTCTGTCTCGATCTCTTTTTCTCTCATGTGCGTGTGGCTCTCACCTGCTGGGTCCCGCCCACCCTCTCGCTCTCTGTTAGTTGGAGCTTAGAAGACTTGTATACTGTGTTCTGTTACCATGTCAGCTTGCCTTAGTGCAACTTATTCATGTTTTTCAGCAACAGCAGTCAGCGACAAAGCTAGTAAAATTCATAGTCTAATTCTCACTGTTGATAATTAGTCCATACTTCTGTAAATTTCTAATTACTGTCATGCTCATGCAATGAGCATTACAGTGAAATGGAAGCAGTGCAACTGATGCCTAATGTTGGAACGAAAAATGCTGGAAATACTGAGCACGGCAGGCAGCACCTGGGGAGGCAAATAGCATTAACATGTAAGCTCTTGCTGGCCATTTATGAGAACTTCAGTTCAGTCGGTTCTGATGAAAGGTAATTTCAACCTGAGAAATTAACTCTGTTTCTCTCCATAGATGCTGTCTGACCTGCTGAGTATTTCCAGCATCTTTTGTTTTATTGAATATCTCCAGCATCCACAGTATTTTGTTTTTGCTGACTAATGTTGCTACATTTCAGTCAGTGACTATACTAAATCATTCTAGTTTTACGTGAAACTTTGACAAAATCAAGGTGTCTCCACTGGTCCCTTTTGACCTCCGTGTCGGTGAAAGAACTTTAAATCACCATACAGAAATTTGAAGCAATAAATTGGAAAATATGAATTGTGAATCTATCCAAAGTTGTTGTCGTTATTTTATGCTGCATGGTTATGCTTCATAAATTCTGATGTAAAATTTACTATGTCTTTTGGACTCTAACCTCTGATAAAAGACAAATTAGACTAGACAAATTATGAGTAATGACATGAATAATGTTTCTGCAGCGTTAGGGGAGCATTTCGGTAACAGTGACCACAATTCAGTAAGTTTTAAAGTACTGGTGGACAAGGATAAGAGTGGTCCGAGGATGAATGTGCTAAATTGGGGGAAGGCTAATTTATAACAATATTAGGCGGGAACTGAAGAACATAGATTGGGGGCGGATGTTTGAGGGCAAATCAACATCTGACATGTGGGAGGCTTTCAAGTGTCAGTTGAAAGGAATACAGGACCGGCATGTTCCTGTGAGGAAGAAAGATAAATACGGCAATTTTCGGGAACCTTGGATGACGAGTGATATTGTAGGCCTCGTCAAAAAGAAAAAGGAGGCATTTGTCAGGGCTAAAAGGCTGGGAACAGACGAAGCCTGTGTGGCATATAAGGAAAGTAGGAAGGAACTTAAGCAAGGAGTCAGGAGGGCTAGAAGGGGTCACGAAAAGTCATTAGCAAATAGGGTTAAGGAAAATCCCAAGGCTTTTTACACGTACATAAAAAGCAAGAGGGTAGCCAGGGAAAGGGTTGGCCCACTGAAGGATTGGCAAGGGAATCTATGTGTGGAGCCAGAGGAAATGGGCGAGGTACTAAATGAATACTTTGCATCAGTATTCACCAAAGAGAAGAAATTGGTAGATGTTGAGTCTGGAGAAGGGGGTGTAGATAGCCTGGGTCACATTGTGATCCAAAAAGACGAGGTGTTGGGTGTCTTAAAAAATATTAAGGTAGATAAGTCCCCAGGGCCTGATGGGATCTACCCCAGAATACTGAAGGAGGCTGGAGAGGAAATTGCTGAGGCCTTGACAGAAATCTTTGGATCCTCGCTGTCTTCAGGGGATGTCCCGGAGGACTGGAGAATAGCCAATGTTGTTCCTCTGTTTAAGAAGGGTAGCAAGGATAATCCCGGGAACTACAGGCCGGTGAGCCTTACGTCAGTGGTAGGGAAATTACTGGAGAGAATTCTTCGAGACAGGATCTACTCCCATTTGGAAGCAAATGGACGTATCAGTGAGAGGCAGCACGGTTTTGTGAAGGGGAGGTCGTGTCTCACTAACTTGATAGAGTTTTTCGAGGAGGGCACTAAGATGATTGATGCAGGTAGGGCAGTAGATGTTGTCTATATGGACTTCAGTAAGGCCTTTGACAAGGTCCCTCATGGTAGACTAGTACAAAAGGTGAAGTCACACGGGATCAGGGGTGAACTGGCAAGGTGGATACAGAACTGGCTAGGCCATAGAAGGCAGAGGGTAGCAATGGAGGGATGCTTTTCTAATTGGAGGGCTGTGACCAGTGGTGTTCCACAGGGATCAGTGCTGGGACCGTTGCTCTTTGTAGTATATATAAATGATTTGGAGGAAAATGTAACTGGTCTGATTAGTAAGTTTGCAGACGACACAAAGGTTGGTGGAATTGCGGATAGCGATGAGGACTGTCTGAGGATACAGCAGGATTTAGATTGTCTGGAGACTTGGGCGGAGAGATAGCAGATGGAGTTTAATCCGGACAAATGTAAGGTAATGCATTTTGGAAGGTCTAATGCAGGTAGGGAATATACAGTGAATGGTAGAACCCTCAAGAGTATTGAAAGTCAAAGAGATCTAGGAGTACAGGTCCACAGGTCATTGAAAGGGGCAACACAGGTGGAGAAGGTAGTCAAGAAGGCATACGGCATGCTTGCCTTCATTGGCCGGGGCATTGAGTATAAGAATTGGCAAGTCATGTTGCAGCTGTATAGAACCTTAGTTAGGCCACACTTGGAGTATAGTGTTCAATTCTGGTCGCCACACTACCAGAAGGATGTGGAGGCTTTAGAGAGGGTGCAGAAGAGATTTACCAGAATGTTGCCTGGTATGGAGGGCATAAGCTATGAGGAGCGGTTGAATAAACTCGGTTTGTTCTCACTGGAACGAAGGAGGTTGAGGGGCGACCTGATAGAGGTATACAAAATTATGAGGGGCATAGACAGAGTGGATAGTCAGAGGCTTTTCCCCAGGGTAGAGGGGTCAATTACTAGGGGGCATAGGTTTAAGGTGAGAGGGGCAAGGTTTAGAGTAGATGTACGAGGCAAGTTTTTTACGCAGAGGGTAGTGGGTACCTGGAACTCGCTAC
Organism: Scyliorhinus torazame; assembly: GCF_047496885.1. Taxonomy (NCBI): domain Eukaryota; kingdom Metazoa; phylum Chordata; class Chondrichthyes; order Carcharhiniformes; family Scyliorhinidae; genus Scyliorhinus; species Scyliorhinus torazame. The sequence goes on from NC_092718.1 coordinate 37,445,606, forward strand.
CGGAGGAGGTAGTGGAAGCAGGGACGATAGGGACATTTAAGGGGCATCTTGACAAATATATGAATAGGATGGGAATAGAAGGGTACGGACCCAGGAAGTGTAGAAGATTGTAGTTTAGTCGGGCAGTATGGTCGGCACGGGCTTGGAGGGCCGAAGGGCCTGTTCCTGTGCTGTACATTTCTTTGTTCTTTGTTGTTCTTTGTTATGTACTGTAATTCATTGACACCTCAAAACAATGCACAAGTTATTTTCTTTAAAGTATTGAAATGATGTTCCTTTTGCCCGTGTTTCCTTTCAAGTGCATGATTTTGATGGTATTTATTTAAGTCGCAATTTGACTATTTCTGGGAGCTTTGGCTTGTTTTAGTTTTAATTTATTGAGGGACCAACATCAAGAACATCTTCATGGACTTATGTGTAGCAAATAATTGCCACGCAGTCAACCAAACTATAGTTCAAACATTTCAGAAAGTGCTGGAGATATATATGTAAAACTATCTTGAGAGTTTAAGTGAATAGTTCTCCATTTTCTTTCCTGTCTTGGAGAAAGCAGGTCGCTGCCATGTCATCAGCAGCAATACTTTCAAACGAAGTGCCAGCAGCGGGAAAACATAGAATTTTAATGAGGGATGGAGCTATGTAAATTAACTTGGGTGATGGTGACAGCAGAGGTGCGTAATTGGCCCTCGAGACTTTGGTGTGGCACAAATAATTGTACAAATGACGTCAATTTAGCAGCATTACTACATTACTAGCGCACGTTCTCAGGAAAATCTGAGCCGCTTGCAGTGATCGGTTTTTATTGCATGACCTCCTTGATGTGCAGGATAACTCCAGAGGGAAGGTGCAGAGTTTGTCTTCGCAGAGAATGCCAAGCCAGCAGAAGAGTCGTGACTGGACTGCCGGACAGTCGTCTGAAACACAACAGTTTGCCAGTGGGCGGTTGACTGGAGATGATCAGAAACCTGATTCTTTATGTTTTGAGGTATTGAACGTTTCATATAAGGCACACTATGAAACTTTTGCTGTTCTAGCTGCTTCTCAAATGCCTCAATTGAGTGAGATGCAGCATGGGATGTGACTCTGCCATGCAAATCAGGAAGGTCTTGAGCTTAATTTCAAACAGCCAAGTTGGCTAATCGAAGCCACGGCAATGTCGAATGAAAAAGATCAATGCGTTTGACGTGGTGAAAGAAATAGACAACTCCTGCTTACTGTTATCTTTGATACAGTCTCCTTTGTTATGAAACTATTACATTAAATTCCTTCCTTCAATATCTTGTATCTGTTCTGCTTTGCACAAATAATATCATTTGATTTGTTCTGAAGATTTTATATTACCACATTAAATAAACCTTCCATTGTCATCACAATGTTCACCCTATTAACCTTGGCATCAACAGCAGACACTTGTTCACTAACAGTCACCAGTAACCTGTAAATAGATATTGTTACGACACCCTGGGTTAGTGCATGGTCAATTCCAGCCCCATTTGACTAGGCGTCTCCAATTTAATTTTAAAAATACTCCAAGGCTTTGGCTGCCCAATAACTACAGTCACTAGGTTTGTAAATTTAAACGCAATCAACTTTTATTAATAACAATGACTATAATTAAATAGTGAGAAGTTTTACAACACCAGGTTAAAGTCCAACAGGTTTGTTTGGAATCACTAGCTTTCGGAGCACAGCTCCTTCATCAGGTGAGTCGCCTGATGAAGGAGCTGCGCTCCGAAAGCTAGTGATTCCAATGAAACCTGGTGTTGTAAGACTTCTTACTGTGCCCACCCCAGTCCAACTCTGACATCTCCACATTATAATTAAATAGGCAGCAAATACAACTGGGGGTTAACTATTCCCCCATTTCTAATCCCCCCCCCCTCTTTAACTCCCCCCACCCTCTATACACATAAGACAGACAAACACAGAGGGGAAATGGGTGTAAAATAATTATAAAAGTTATTTAATAGTTCTAAATGTAAAAGGATACGAATCTCCGTTTCAGATGGAAATTTTCCAGCTGGAGTTTTCTTCAGTCTTGGCCTCTGTTTGTATGTCTTTGATTTCAGTCTGTAATGGTTTTCACTGTAGATTCATTAGGGTCTCGAGACTTCTCTGCAGACTCAGAATCGGCAAACAGAAAACATATTTGGGAAAGAGAGTCCGAGCTCTACACAACCTCTCCTCTCAGCATCCAGAACCCTTTCCTGCTGGGTCTTCTGAAGGGCTCCCACCTGGCAAAACCCAATCACTGTCTGTTGCCGAGCAGAATACGGTCCTTGGTCAATCCATTGGTCACAAGCCAACCAATCAAATCAAATTCCACCGATCTCTCGGGTGCAAGAAACTCTTTTCAAAAGCTAAAACTTCACAGCGCAATGTACTATTTTGAGTTCCTCACTTCCCCTGCTCGACTTAAAGGTACGTCTCCATTAAAGATTCATGGACCAAAAATGATGATAACGTTTTTAAAAAAAAGAAATAAGTGAATCAAAAGGAAGGGCCCTTACAATATGTCAAATATTCTTGTTTTTAGCAGTGTTTAAATCTTTGTTACAGGATGACAGTGAGTTTCCAGAATTGATTATTGGAGTTGGGGTTTCCAAGAGCAAAGCCCATGATAATGCTCATAATAAAAATCCTTCCATTTGTCACCTCACTAAAAAACAACTGGGGGTGAGTATTGTCATCTGCCACATTTTTAGATGCATACATTTAGCAAAATGTTAACATTAAAAATTTGTGTTTCACTAAAGTATTTTGGACAAATGTGTGTCATTTTGGAACAGAAACCGAAAATATCCGAGTTTACCATTGAAGTTAATTTTGCCTCGATGTTTGGTAATTTGAGTAAATTGCCCTTCTTGTAAGATAGATGAATAAGGAATATAATGTTAATTATTTTCACCAGTAATTTTTTAATGTCTTGTTTTAGCTGGGTGATCTGCCAGAGATGTCTCCAATCAATATAGTACAGACACCTATTCCAATAACTACAGCTATTCCAAAACGGGCTAAAAGTCAAAGGAAAAAAGCTTTAGCTGCTGCTCTCGCTACTGCTCAGGAGTATTCTGAGATCAGCATGGAGCAGAAAAAACTCCAGGTCAGTTTCTTTTCGTATTTTTAATTCTCACTGTTGTGGTAATTGTTATAAACGATGCAACAGGCAAGTATTTGTTGAGGTAAAGCTTTTAGCATAAATGTGTAGTTTGTTTTGCTTTGGGTGAATTTTGATATATGCAAGCTTCTTAAATAGTGTGATGCTTGGTTTGATATTTAGTAGGGACAAGGGCAGATCAGGCAAGCTTGATTCAGTTAAGAATTTAGCTTGATTATTAAGAATCTAGTGGCTTTCACATTTTGTGCTCGTGCCCCATATTCCTCCTCCTTGCCAGAAAAAACACTACAAACTCCAGCCCCAAATGACTTCCTGCTCCATGTAATAGTTTTGTAGTTATACCTAAGTTCAGGTTGTATAAGATTTTGTGCAATATGATAGGTTACCTTTATTTATCAAATGTAAAATGGAGATTAATGTGAGGCAACATTTATTTACAAAAGGTATTGTACTCTGACTCTTTGTGCCTGGTCTCGTTATGTTTTGTATTTTCCCAAGGAGGCTCTGAATAAGGCAGCAGGGAGGAAGAGTAAAGCCCCTGTACAACTGGACCTTGGTGACATGTTAGCGGCACTAGAGAAACAACAACAAGCCATGAAAGCAAAGCAACTGACTAACACAAAACCTCTGTCATACTCTGGTAAATTCTGCTGCTGTAATTGCTTAATTTTGCTCTCCAGCAATGATAATGTTTCTGTAATTAGAGTGCGAAAGCACTTGCAAATTACACTTGAGGATTAACCGCAGTGGATGGACAGCGGAAAATACTGGCTGGTCCTTATTCATTATAAAATTGAAATTATGTTTGCTGGATTTGCACTATTTTGTATACACTTTTTTTTAAGTTCAGCTATTCGGAGGTGTTGGAAAATAAGAGATGTAAAATGTATCCCATTCTTTCCTGTAAAAAGAACACTGCCTCATGTGACTACAGTCCAGATTTTCCTTTCCTGTCATTTGTAGAGAAACAATGGCTGAATAGATTACCTGTATCACTGAACCAGCCTGTATGCAGCTTCCTTATTTAGCATTAATCTGAATCAGTGATTATTTTTTAATTACATGTTACATATCTATGTAGTGGTTATTTTGAAAAGTTGTATAGAAAAGCAAAACACATTTAAAATTCTGTGTAATGCTGTTTCATATCTCTTTTACGGGGCGGCATGGTGGCTCAGTGGTTAGCACTGCTGCCTCAGCCCTGAGGACCTGGGATCGATCCTGGCTGGGTCGCTGTCTGTGTGCAGTTTGCACATTGTCCTCGTATCTGCGTGGGTCTCACCCCCACAACCCAAAGATGTGCAGGTAGGTGGATTGGCCACTCCAAAATGCCCCTTAATTGGGAAAAAAAAGAATTGGGCACTCTAAATTTAAAAAATATATATATATCTCTTTTACAAGGGCGGCACGGTGGTACAGTGGTTAGCACTGTTGCTTCACAGCACCAGGGTCCCAGGTTCGATTCCCGGCTTGGGTCACTGTAGGTGCAGAGTCTGCACGTTCTCCCTGTGTCTGCGTGGGTTCCTCTGGGTGCTCCGGTTTCCTCCCACAAGTCCCGAAAGACGCGCTGTCAGGTAATTTGGACATTCTGACTTCTCCCTCTGTGTATCCGAACAGGTGCCGGAATGTGGCGACTTAGGGCTTTTCACAGTAACTTCATTGCAGTGTTAATTTAAGCCTGCATGTGACAATAAATATATTTTTTTAAAGTAACTCTGCAAGCACGCGTTTTTCTGTCATTTTTAATTTTTGCACTGTTGATGATTCCAGTTGGGAATGGAACATAGTTGCCAATTTTGGCAGAATGTTGCTATGTCCTGCATCTAGGTCTCGCCTGCAGTGTAAACCACTGCCACATTAAAGCACTTGGATTGAGCCGGTGTCAATACCTTATAATATCTGAATTGGGTGCTTTCTTTGCGCAATAGAACGGAGTTGACGACTCAGATGATTTTAGAATGGGCAATTGCAACTACCAGAATGACTATCATTCAGTCAATCTGGACTGGATTCAAGCCCAGGTCACGGAGACAAAAAAGCTCATATACTAATTGCTCTCATCAACAAGTACCCCAAGCTTCACAGTTGAAACTCATATTTTCTGTATGCCATATTGTTTTTTACAGAAATTGTTCTTTGATAGCTGGCCGTTGCAATTTAAATATTTTGCTAATCAAGATTCTCTTGCTGTTTTTCTAGTTGGTACAACTACACTCTTTTCCGTCAAAGACTGTGGAAGCATGAAAACTTTACATAAAAGTCAGCAGTTTATTGGATTTCATAATCCGTTGGATTCTGGAGCCCCAAGAGTAAAGCGAGGAAAGGAAAGGGAAATTCCAAAAGCAAAACGCCCAACTGCACTTAAAAAGGTAAAATCTTGGTTGAGTAACTGCTGCACATTAAGAAAATAACTAGTATCTTTAGTTGAATAGAAGATAACGGCAATCTAAAACTGCTCTTCCAATCCTCATGTTATACCATGAGCTTGAGGATAAAAAATCGGTTCATGAACTTGTGTGAACAAGTTCAGTTCTACCAAAAAATGTTTTCTTCAAATTAAATTTAGTTACAATTAAAAGAGCTATTTCTTCTGTGGCACAGTGGTTAGCACTGCTGCCTCACAGCTCCATGGACCTGGATTCAACTCCGGCCTTGGGTGACTGTGTGGAGTTTGCACTTTCTCCCAGTACCTGCATGGGTTTCCTCCAGGTGTTCCGGTTTCCTCCCACAGTCCAAAGATGTGCGGGTTAGGTGGATTGGCCATGCTATATTGTCCCTTAGTGTCAAAAAGGTTAGGTGGGGTTATTGGGTTACGGGGATGAGGGGGTTTACGCGTGGGCTTAAGTAAGGTACTCTTTCCAGGGGCCGGTGCTGACTCCATGGGCCGAATGGCCTCCTTCTGCACTGTAAATTCTATATCCAAGTATGTTGGGATGGCCTGTAGTAACTAAGTGACCTGTCTTCATGGGGAGATGGTATCAAGGGAAATAAATTACACAAAGACTCCAGGCTTCGAGAAAGCATTATCATCCTTTAGCTCTCTAACTAAATGGAAAGGTGGACATGATAATGTATTGGAGGGATTTGATAGATGAATTAAGATTGTT
>NC_092718.1:37454430-37459430 GCF_047496885.1 Scyliorhinus torazame
CGCTCTCTCTCGCTCGCGCGCTCTCTCTCTCGCTCGCGCGCTCTCTCTCGCTCGCGCTCTCTCTCTCGCTCGCGCTCTCTCTCTCGCTCGCGCTCTCTCTCTCGCTCGCGCTCTCTCTCTCGCTCGCGCTCTCTCGCTCGCTCGCTCTCTCTCTCTCGCTCGCGCTCTCTCTCTCTCGCTCGCGCTCTCTCTCTCTCGCTCGCGCTCTCGTCTCTCGCTCGCGCTCTCTCTCTCGCTCGCGCTCTCTCTCTCTCGCTCGCGCTCTCTCTCTCTCGCTCGCGCTCTCTCTCTCGCTCGCGCTCTCTCTCTCGCTCGCGCTCTCTCTCTCGCTCGCGCTCTCTCTCTCTCTCGCTCGCTCGCGCGCTCTCTCTCTCGCTCGCGCGCTCTCTCTCTCTCGCTCGCGCTCTCTCGCTCGCGCTCTCTCTCTCGCTCGCGCTCTCTCGCTCGCGCGCTCGCGCTCGCTCTCTCTCGCTCGCGCTCTCTCTCTCGCTCGCGGCTCTCTCTGTCGCTCGCGCTCTCTCTGTCGCTCGCGCCTCTCTCGCGTTCGCGCTCGCTCGTTCGCGCTCGCTCGTTCGCGCTCGCTCGTTCGCGCTCGCGCTGGCTCGTTCGCTCTCGCGCTGGCTCACTCTCTCTCGCGCTCCGCTCTCTCTCGCGCTCGCTCTCTCTCGGCGTTCTCACTGTCTCGCGTTCGCTCTCTCTCCGCGTTCGCTCTCTCTCTCGCGCTCGCTCTCTCTCTCGCGCTCAGCTCTCTCTCTCGCGCTCGCTCTCTCTCTCGCGCTCGCTCTCTCTCTCGCGCTCGCTCTCTCTCGCGCTCGCTCGCTCTCTCTCTCGCGCTCGCTCTCTCTCTCGCGCTCAGCTCTCTCTCTCGCGCTCGCTCTCTCTCGCGCTCGCTCTCTCTCGCGCTCGCTCTCTCTCTCGCGCTCGCTCTCTCTCTCGCGCTCGCTCTCTCTCTCGCGCTCGCTCTCTCTCTCGCGCTCGCTCTCTCTCTCGCGCTCGCTCTCTCTCTCGCGCTCGCTCTCTCTCTCGCGCTCGCTCTCTCTCTCGCGCTCGCTCTCTCTCTCAGCGCTCTGCTCTCTCTCTCGCGCTCGCTCCCTCTCTCTCGCGCTCGCTCTCTCTCTCGCGCTCGCTCTCTCTCTCGCGCTCGCTCTCTCTCTCGCGCTCGCTCTCTCTCTCGCGCTCGCGCTCGCTCTCGCTCTCGCTCTCTCTCTCGCTCTCTTGCGCTCTCTCTCGCGCTCGCTCTCGCTCTCCTTGCGCTCTCTCTCGCGCTCTCTCGCGCTCTCTCTCTCTCGCGCTCGCTCTCTCTCTCTCTCGCGCTCGCTCTCTCTCTCTCGCGCTCGCTCTCTCTCTCGCGCTCGCTCTCTCTCTCTCTCGCGCTCGCTCTCTCTCTCTCGCGCTCGCTCCTCTCTCTCTCGCGCTCTCTCTCTCTCTTCTCTCGCGCTCTCTCTCTCTCTCTCTCGCGCTCTCTCTCTCTCGCGCTCTCTCTCTCTCTCTCTCGCTCTCTCTCTCTCTCGCTCTCTCTCGCGCTCGCTCTCTCTCGCGCTCGCTCTCTCTCGCGCTCGCTCTCTCTCGCGCTCGCTCTCTCTCGCGCTCGCTCTCTCTCGCGCTCCGCTCTCTCTCGCGCTCGCTCTCTCTCGCGCTCGGCTCTCTCGCGCTCGCTCTCTCTCGCGCTCGCTCTCGCGCTCGCTCTCTCTCGCGCTCGCTCTCGCGCTCGCGCTCGCTCTCTCTCGCGCTCGCTCTCTCTCTCGCGCTCGCTCTCTCTCTCGCGCTCGCTCTCTCTCGCGCTCGCTCGCTCGCGCTCGCTCCTCTCTCGCGCTCGCTCTCTCTCTCGGCGCTCGCTCATCTCTCGCCGCTCGCTCTCTCTCGCGCTCGCTCTCTCGCGCTCGCTCTCTCGCGCTCGCTCTCTCTCTCGCGCTCGCTCGCTCTCTCTCGCGGTCGCTCTCTCTCGCTCTCGCTCTCGCTCTCTCTCTCTCTCGCGCTCGCGCTCCGCTCTCTCTCGCGCTCGCTCTCTCTCGCGCTCGCTCTCGCTCTCGCTCTCTCTCTCTCTCGCGCTCGCGCTCGCTCTCTCTCTCTCGCGCCTCGCTCTCTCTCTCTCTCGCGCCTCGCTCTCTCTCTCTCGCGCTCTCTCTCGCGCTCTCTCTCGCGCTCTCTCTCGCGCTCTCTCTCGCGCTCGCTCGCTCTCGCTCGCGCTCGCTCTCTCTCTCGCGCTCGCTCTCTCTCTCTCTCTCTCGCGCTCGCTCTCTCTCTCTCTCTCTCTCGCGCTCGCGCTCGCTCTCTCTCTCTCTCTCTCTCTCTCGCGCTCGCTTCTCTCTCTCTCTCTCTCTCTCGCGCTCGCTCTCGCGCTCGCTCTCGCGCTCGCTCTCGCCGCTCGCTCTCGCTCGCTCGCTCGCTCTCTCTCTCTCGCGCTCGCTCTCTCTCTCTCGCGCTCGCTCTCTCTCGCGCTCGCTCTCTCTCTCTCGCGCTCGCTCTCTCTCTCTCGCGCTCGCTCTCTCTCTCTCGCGCTCGCTCTCTCTCGCACTCGCTCTCTCTCGCGCTCTCTCTCGCGCTCTCTCTCGCGCTCTCTCCCGCGCTCTCTCCCGCGCTCTCTCCCGCGCTCTCTCCCGCGCTCTCTCTCGCGCTCTCTCTCGCGCTCTCTCTCGCGCTCTCTCTCGCGCTCTCTCTCGCGCTCTCTCTCGCGCTCTCTCTCGCGCTCTCTCTCGCGCTCTCTCTCGCGCTCTCTCTCGCGCTCTCTCTCGCGCTCTCTCTCTCGCTCGCGCTCTCTCTCGCTCGCGCGCATCTCTCTCGCTCGCGCGCGCGCTCTCTCTCTCTCTCTCTCTCTCTCTCTCTCTCTCTCTCTCGCGCGCGCGCTCTCTCTCTCTCTTGCGCGCGCGCGCTCTCTCTCTCTCTCTTGCGCGCGCTCTCTCTCTCTCTCTTGCGCGCGCTCTCTCTCTCTCTCTTGCGCGCGCTCTCTCTCTCTTTGCGCGCGCTCTCTCTCTCTTGCGCGCGCTCTCTCTCTCTTGCGCGCGCTCTCTCTCTCTTGCGCGCGCTCTCTCTCTCTTGCGCGCGCTCTCTCTCTCTTGCGCGCGCTCTCTCTCTCTTGCGCGCGCTCTCTCTCTCTTGCGCGCGCTCTCTCTCTCTTGCGCGCGCTCTCTCTCTCTTGCGCGCGCTCTCTCTCTCTTGCGCGCGCTCTCTCTCTCTTGCGCGCGCTCTCTCTCTCTTGCGCGCGCTCTCTCTCTCTTGCGCGCGCTCTCTCTCTCTTGCGCGCGGCTCTCTCTCTCTTGCGCGCGCTCTCTCTCTCGCTCGCGCGCTCTCTCTCGCTCGCGCGCTCTCTCTCTCGCTCGCGCTGCGCTCTCTCTCGCTCGCGCTCTCTCTCTCGCTCGCGCTCTCTCTCTCGCTCGCGCTCTCTCTCTCGCTCGCAGCGCTCTCTCTCGCTCGCGCGCTCTCTCTCGCTCGCGCGCTCTCTCTCGCTCGCGCTCCGCTCTCGCTCGCGCTCTCGCTCTCGCTCGCGCTCGCGCTCTCTCTCTCTCTCTCTGCGCGCGCTCTCTCTCGCTCGCGCGCTCTCTCTCGCTCGCGCGCTCTCTCTCGGCTCGCGCGCTCTCTCTCGCTCGCGCTCTCTCTCTCGCTCTCTCTCTCGCGCGCGCTCTCTCTCTCGCGCGCGCTCTCTCTCTCAGCGCGCGCTCTCTCTCTCTCGCGCGCGCGCGCTCTCTCTCTCATCGCGCGCGCTCTCTCTCTCGCGCGCGCTCTCTCTCTCGCTCGCGCGCTCTCTCTCGCTCGCCGCGCTCTCTCTCGCTCGCGCGTCTCTCTCTCGCTCGCGCGCTCTCTCTCGCTCGCGCGCTCTCTCGCTCGCGCGCTCTCTCTCGCTCTGCGCGCTCTCTCTCGCTCGCGCGCTCTCTCTCGCTCGCGCGCTCTCTCTCGCTCGCTCGCGCTCTCTCTCGCTCGCGCGCTCTCTCTCGCTCGCGCTCTCTCTCTCGCTCTCGCTCTCTCTCTCGCTCGCGCTCTCTCTCTCGCTCGCGCTCTCTCTCTCGCTCGCGCTCTCTCTCTCGCTCGCGCTCTCTCTCTCGCTCGCGCTCTCTCTCTCGCTCGCCGCTCTCTCTCTCGCTCGCGCTCTCTCTCTCTCGCTCGCGCTCTCTCTCTCTCGCTCGCGCTCTCTCTCTCGCTCGCGCTCTCTCTCTCGCTCGCGCTCTCTCTCTCTCTCTCGCTCGCGCGCTCTCTCTCGCTCGCGCGCTCTCTCTCGCTCGCGCGCTCTCTCTCCGCTCGCGCGCTCTCTCTCGCTCGCGCGCCTCTCTCTCGCTCGCGCTCTCTCCTCTCGCTCGCGCTCTCTCTCTCGCTCGCGCTCTCTCTCTCGCTCGCGCTCTCTCTCTCGCTCGCGCTCTCTCTCTCGCTCGCGCTCTCTCTCTCGCTCGCGCTCTCTCTCTCGCTCGCGCTCTCTCTCTCGCTCGCGCTCACTCTCTCGCTCGCGCTCTCTCTCGCTCTGCGCGCGCGCTCTCTCTCTCTCTCTTGCGCGCGCGCGCGCTCTCTCTCTCTCTCTTGCGCGCGCGCGCTCTCTCTCTCTCTCTTGCGCGCGCTCTCTCTCTCTCTCTTGCGCGCGCTCTCTCTCTCTCTCTTGCGCGCGCGCTCTCTCTCTCTCTCTTGCGCGCGCTCTCTCTCTCTCTCTTGCGCGCGCTCTCTCTCTCTTGCGCGCGCTCTCTCTCTCTTGCGCGCGCTCCTCTCTCTCTTGCGCGCGCTCTCTCTCTCTTGCGCGCGCTCTCTCTCTCTTGCGCGCGCTCTCTCTCTCTTGCGCGCGCTCTCTCTCTCTTGCGCGCGCTCTCTCTCTCTTGCGCGCGCTCTCTCTCTCTTGCGCGCGCTCTCTCTTGCGCGCGCTCTCTCTCTCTTGCGCGCGCTCTCTCTCTCTTGCGCGCGCTCTCTCTCTCTTGCGCGCGCTCTCTCTCTCTTGCGCGCGCTCTCTCTCTCTTGCGCGCTCTCTCTCGCGCGCGCGCTCTCTCTCGCTCGCGCGCTCTCTCTCGCTCGCGCGCTCTCTCTCTCGC